>NC_044267.1:2137202-2268582 GCF_003957555.1 Calypte anna | reverse complement strand
TCTCCCAGCACTCCCTCTGCTCCCCTTGTTTTTCTTTCCCCACCCGGTATTGAGCAAACCCCGAAACACCCGTTGGCGACGGGACGGGGCCCCGCGGCATCTCGGGGGGGAAATGGGGGGGTGAGGGGTGGGGGAAGAGGCCGGGGCCCCCTGCAACCGTACGGGCTTGTTCCCGACTCCCTGCTGCCTGCTCCTGCCTGCGCTTTCCCTATTCCTGGCTACCGGCCGGTTTTTTTTTTTTAATTTATTTTTTTTTTCCACCCCGGTGCCATCTGCTGCTCCCGCCCTCCTGGCAGCTGCTGGGATGTGAGCAGCCCCCCCCCACACACCCCTCAACCAAGTTCAGCACCCCCACATTGCTGCTTATCACCCACCCTATCCCCCTGGTCCTCATCCCCCCTTCCCCCAGGAGCTCCGGCCATGGAGCTGCTTTCTACCCCGAAAAACATCGAGATCAACAACATCACCTGCGATTCCTTCCGCATCTCCTGGGCCATGGAAAAAGGGGACCTGGAGAGGGTCACCCACTACTTCATCGACCTCAACAAGAAGGAAAACAAAAACTCCAACAAGTTCAAACATCGGGTGAGCTGAGGGGGGGGGATGCGGGACCCCCCTGATCCGGGGAGATATAAAGGGATTTTTGCGGGGGAAATAGGGTTTTTTTTTTCCAGGCTCCCATCCGAATTTGCAGACAAATCCCCCTGAGGGATGCAGCTGGGATGGGGACCGAGGTGGGACACCCCCCCTGCCCCTCCCGAGCACCCGGGGGGGGGGGGAACAGAGCCACAAACCTGGCACTCCCCCTCCCCCTGGCTGTGATCACTAATTCAGGACGGTTTTAGCAGCCCCGTTGCCAGGGTGACGCTATCTCATGCTTAACATTAGTTGTTGGGTTTTTTTATTTTTTTTTTTCCCCTCCTCCCCAATAATAAGGGGGGTGGGGGAGAAAGGAGGTGGGGGGGTGGGATATATTTTCCCCCCTCCCCGTGTCTCCCGGCTTCAGCATCCACCGTTGCCACAGAAACGGCTCTGCACTGCGGTGCTGCTGGGTGGCCCGGTGACACTGCCTGGTGCCACCAGGAGCAAAGGGTCCCCAACACCCCCTTCTCACCACTCCCCCCCCCCCTCCTCAGTGCGGGGACGACCCTGCGACCCCGTCCCAGCAGCGTTTTTTTACTGGGATGTGTTTGTGCAGGGAGCTGGGAAGGAGAGAGCTGGAGAGAGGAAGGTGGAGAGGAAGGGGGGCAACGGGGGATTATTTTTTTGGGGGGAGGGGGGGTTTAAACCCCTGGAGAGGCACCAGTGGGGATGTTTTGCATCGTGTGGTGCCTGGAAGCATCCGGATGGGCAGGGATTTGAAGGGGGGGGGGGGCGGGTGTACGGGGTGGGGGGGGGGATTTGGGGTAGGTGGGATGCAAGAGAGGGGGTGCAAGGGGGAATATGTGGGAGATGGGGGGGGATACGTGAGGGGATGGAAAGGGGGGATGCTGGAGGGACATGGGGACAACGAGAGGGGGGATAGAGGAGAGGGGATGCAGGGGGTGGAGAGAGGAGGGGGGAATGCAGAGGGGGATGAAAAGGAGTCGGGGGATGCGTCTGGGGGGGGATGCAAGGGATGGGATGGATTGGTGGCAGGGATACACTTGTGGGGGGGCTGCCACCCTGCCTGACCCCCTTCCCTTTGGCACAGGACGTCCCCACCAAGCTGGTGGCCAAGGCGGTACCGCTGCCCATGACGGTGCGGGGCCACTGGTTCCTCAGCCCACGCACGGAGTACAGCGTGGCCGTGCAGACCGCCGTCAAACAAAGCGACGGGGAGTACCTGGTGTCCGGCTGGAGTGAGACGGTGGAGTTCTGCACCGGGGGTGAGCAGCCTCCTCCTCTTTTCTCCTCCTCCTCCTCGTCATCGTCGTCGTTGTCGCCGGGGGCGTCGCGGTTGCACAACCCGGGGCCGGTTGGATGAGTGGGGAGGAGGAGGAGGCGGGCGGGAGGTTGCGGGGAAGCGGGAGCTGCGGGGCAAGGTTCAACCACCCCAATCTTTGTCCCCAGACTACGCCAAGGAGCACCTGGCCCAGCTGCAGGAGAAAGCGGAGCTGATCGCCGGCCGCATGCTCCGCTTCTCCGTCTTTTATCGCAACCAGCACAAGGAATACTTCCAGCACGTCAGGTACCCCCTCCCAGCTCCTCCCTTTTTCAAAACCCCTCCCGAAGATGTCCCCTGGCCCCTACCTGAGTTTGTGTCTCCCCTTCCTCCTCCTCCCCTTCCTCCTCCTCCTCCTCAGGATGCACTGCGGGAACGTGATGAAGCCTTCCCTGAAGGACAACAGCGGGAGCCACGGTTCTCCCACCAGCGGGATGCTCCACGGCATCTTCTTCAGCTGCAACACGGAATTCAACACCGGGCAGCCCCCCCAGGACTCTCCTTACGGCCGGTACCGGTTCCAGATCCCGGCTCAACGCCTCTTTAACCCCAACACCAACCTTTACTTCGCGGACTTTTACTGCATGTACACCGCTTACCACTACGTGGTCCTGGTGCTGGCACCCAAAGGTTCCTCGGGGGATCTTTTCTGCCGGGAGCGTTTACCCCAACTGGACATTTCCTCCAACAAATTCCTGACGTGCTGCGTGGAGGAAGGGGAGCTGGTTTATCGCCATGCCCAGGACAGCATCCTGGAGGTTATTTACACCGAGCCGGTGGACCTCAGCCTCGGAGTGCTGGGGGAAATCAGCGGCCACCAGCTGATGAGCCTCTCCACTGCCAACGCCAAAAAGGACCCCAGCTGCAAGACGTGCAACATCAGTGTGGGGCGTTAAAATGGGGAGGGGGAGAGGGCACGGACAGGGGGGGGCAAACACACTAAAGACACCAGGGATGGGGGAGGGGGGGTTGGTGTAAATAGCGGCGTTGCCCGTGCCCCCTGCCCACCACGGGGGGCTCGCCCAGCACGGAGGCAGCCCCCCCCCCCCACCTCCTCCCCATCCTTCCCTGAGTGGGAGCCTTCATCTCCCGGACTGCCTGACCAGCATCATCCTCACCAATGGGGACCCCACGAGGCCCCCTGTGTTTCCAGCATCTCCCCCATTTCCTCCTCCAGGGATTGCCCCCCCTCTCCCCAGCACCTGACTGGGGATGGGGGTCTTCGGCCACCCCAGGGGGGGGCTTAGGGGAGAGGTTTGGAAGCATCCCCCACTACCCCCCCGGTTTGGAACTGCTCCCAGGGACACTGGGGCAGGAAGCATCCCCCCCACCCACCCACCCCCCAACCTCCCTCCGCCGGCGCTGCTCCGGGGCTGCAGTGTCCGCAGTGGTGTGGGGGGACACCCCAAGTGTCCCCCCCTGTGTCGTGCAGTGTTTGCTCTCTGCTCTAAGCCATCGCTCTACTGCCCGGACCCCCCCCCCGGCCCCACCGCCTAGGAGGCAGCCAGAGGAGGCGGGGTAGGGGCGGGGAAACGGAGCTGAACACCCCCTCCCCTCCCCACATACACACACGACCCCCCCTTCACCCTCCCAACCCCGCCGCCCCCCCGCATGAGCCGTCAGCAGCATGGCGCTTGCGTGCGGGCCCCCCCGGGCTGCCCGCCCCCCCTCTTTCCCGTCTCTGTGTACCCCCATGCACGCTGTAACAGTAGACGAGAACCCCCCCACCCCCGACCTCCCACCCCCCCTCCCCTCTGCTGTGCTGGCAGTGTGACAATAAACTGTGCGGTGGCCACCCGTGTCCCGTGCCTCTGTGTCACCCCCCCCCCTCACGCACACATCGGGACCCCCGTCTGTTGGGGGGCGGGGGGAGGTGACAGTGTGGCGGGGACACCACCTCCTGGCCCAGCACCGGGGCTGCAAAGTCCTGGTGCCCCTCACCGTCCTTATCAGGCCCTCAATGCCTTCATCATCCTCATCCTCTCACCATCATTATCATCCTCACCGTCCTTATCAGGCCCATAACACCCTCATCATCCTCTCATCAGCTCCTCACCATCCTCATCATCCAATCATCCTCAGCCCCCTGCCATCCTCATCATCCCCTTACCACCTTCATCACCCTGATCATCTTCAGCCCCTCGTTAGCCCCTTACCATCCTCATCCTCCTCCTCAGCCCCTCACCTCCATCCTCGGTTCCTCATTATCCCCTTGCCACCATCATTACCCTGATCACCCTCATCCCCTCTTCATCCTCCTCATCACCTTACCATCCTCCTCCTCATCCCCTTAGCATCATCATCTTCAGCCCCTCATCTTCATCATCCCCTTACCACCTTCATCACCCTGATAACCCTCAGCCCCTCATCCTCCTCCTCATCCCCTTAGCATCATCATCTTCAGCCTCTCCTCATCCTCATCATCCCCTTACCACCTTCATCATCCTGCTAACCCTCACGCCCTCCTCATCCCCTCATCATCCTCCTCATCCCCTTACCATCCTCATCATCATCCCCTTACCACCTTCATCACCCTGATCACCCTCACCCCCTCCTCATCCTCACCACCCCCATCACCCCCCACCTCTCACCACCTCACAGGGCTGCAGGAGCCCCCCCCACCCCAACCCCCCCAGCCCCGTGCTGTGGTGCCACTGAGCACGAGGAAGCAGGAGGTGTGGGGGGGGGCCGGTGCTGCAGCCCACCACCCATCTGCCAGCGGCATGGGGACAGGGTGGCTGTGACACACGTGGGGGCTGTGACACACGTGGGGGCTGTGGCACGTGGCACCCGCCTGCACCCACGGGGGACAACTCCTTGGGGTGGGGAGGAAAGGAAGGGGGTGCAGATCGATGAGTGAGGAGGGGAGGGGGGGTCAGCACCTTACCTGCAGCGCTGAGTCCAGGGTGGGGGGGGTGCAGGGTGACAGAGCACCCCGGGAATTGGGGACACCACCCCCTGAGCTGTGCCCCCCCACTTCATGGGAGCCACTCCAGCCTCATTAGCAGCAGATTGCAATTAGCTAATTGCCCCGAGGAGGGGGGTTGAGGTGGCCTTCCCCCACCCCTCAAGTTTTGTGTGGGGATGGAGGTGGAGGGGGAAGGAAAGAGGCAGGGGCTGCCCCCCTCCAAGTATAAGGGTATTTTATTTATTTCATAGGTACAAGAGAGACAGCACCTTCTGTGTGTGGGGGGCTCATCCCGGTTACTGGTTTGTACATTCAGAGAGCTGGGGGGGGGTTGGAGGGGACCCCCCCGCCCTTGTCCCCGTGGGTGCCCGAGCCCCAGGGCCCCGTTCGAGCGTGTCTGAGTGCTGAGGTTGGCTGTGTGCTCCTCCCTGCAGTCTGTGCCTGCCTTCCTCCCTCCTCCTCCTCCTCCTTCTGCCCTGCCCCTGGGAGGGATTTAGGGGGGAGGGGGGTCGTGGGGGAGGGGACTCGGCACTCCCCCCGCCTCTTATTTCCTCGTGTGCAGCGTGTCCTGGAACTTGGTGCTGGTGTAGCGAAGGTGGAAACCCTTCTTGTTGATGGTGTCGTCGGAGTGGAACCGGATCATCACCGAATCCCCGGCCGAGTAAACCTCCTCGGGGGGCTGCCAGGACGAGGGAGGGGAGGGGGTGCTCAGGACCAAACCCCCCCTCCCAGCACCTCCCAAGGAAAGACTGGGTGGGATTTGGGAGGGGAGTGGTCCAGAAAGCATCACACCCCCATCTCCGACCCTCCTTGGGGTATTTTTTCTTCTGAGTTTCACCTCTACAGCCCCCCCACCCCAAAAACCCGACTTTCTCCCCCAGCCGAGTAAACCTCCTCGGGGGGCTGCCAGGATGAGGGATGGGGGGTGTGCTCAGGACCAACCCCCCCCTCCCAGCACCTCCCAAGGAAGGGGTGGGTGAAATTTGGGAGGGGAGTGGTCCAGAAAGCATCACACCCCCATCTCCGACCCTCCTTGGGGTATTTTTTCTTCTGAGTTTCACCTCTACAGCCCCCCCACCCCCAAAATCCTGACTTTCTCCCCCAATTCCCCTCCTCCATCATCCCCAGCTCACCCCAGACCCACAGAAGCGACCGAGCCGTGGGGCAGAGCCATCGTAGCCATCAAAAAGCTCCATGTAGTCATAGCCACAGTCAGCTTCCTCCTCGATCTCAAAGGTTTGGAAGATGAGCTCCACGCCGTAGCCCTCCTCGGCCATGATCACCCACTCGCAGTCCGACCCCCCCGGGTAATTGTTGTCCCCAAATTGGGCGTGGGAATACAAGTCCTTGGTCTTCACCTCAGCACGGACCTGGCCCCCACACACTGGAAGGAGGGGAAGCCCAGAGCAGGGGGTTAGGAAGGTTCCTTTTGTTCCCCCCCCCCCCAGCCCCATCCGCCCCATCCAAGTTCTTCCTTACCCCACAAAAGGTCTCCCCCACCTATAAGCAGGTAGCTCCCACCCCATAACATATGGGGTGGTGTTGGGTTGGTGGTGTTGGGTGGGTGGTGTTGGGTGGGTGTTTTTGGGTTGATGGTATTGGGTGGGTGTTTTGGGGTTGTTGGTGTTGGGTTGGTGGTGGTGTTGGGTTGGTGGTGTTGGGTTGGTGATAGTGTTGGGTTGGTGTTGGGTTGTTGGTGTTGGGTGGGTGTTGTTGGGCTGTTGGTGTTGGGTTGTTGGTGGTGTTGGGTGTTGAGTTGTTGGTAGTGTTGGGTTGGTGGTGTTGGGTTGGTGGTGCTGTTGGGCTGTTGGTGTTGGGTTGGTGGTGTTGGGTTGGTGGTGGTGTTGGGTTGGTGGTATTGGGTTGTTGGTGTTGTTGGGTTGGTGGTATTGGATTGGTGGTGTTGTTGGGTTGTTGTTGAGTTGTTGCTGGTGTTGTTGGGTTGGTGGTGCTTTTGGGTTGTTGTTGGTTGGATCTGATCTTTGAAGCCTTTCCCAACCATAACAATTCTACGATTGCCCAAAGCAGATTCCCCCAGCCCCACGGGGGTACCTGTGGAGTGGGTGGCCTCAAAGCCTTTCTTCTGGACGGAGTTATCTGAGACAAACTTGAGGAACATCTTGTTGCTGGAGGAGAGGAGGGGCTCGGGCTCTTTGGCCCCACAGAACCTTCCCAGCGTTGGGGCTTTGGCGTCTTTCCCGTCGTAGATCTCCAGGTGGTCGTAGGCACATTCCTGCTGTGCTTCCACATCCAGCTCCGAGAAGGTCTGAGGAGGTGATGGACCCCCCAAAACTCAATGGGAGACCCCCACCCACCCACCTACCCACTCCAGGGTGCTGCTCACCCTTCCCTTGGTCCTCCCCAGCCCCTACCAGTTTGATGCGATGCCCCGGCGTGGTGGTGATGGCCCAGGTGCACTCCTTCTTGCTGGGGTATTTATCAGGCCAGTTGGGGCTGGTGATGGTCCCCGAGGTGGAGGTCACCTTGTGGTCACAGCCAGCTGTGGGGACAACCAAAGGGGGGTGGGTGGATGGGTGAAGAGGGGGGAAAATCTCCTGCTGGAGATGAAGCATCAAAACCAAGCTTGAACAAGGAGTAACCCGGTGGGGGGGTTATCCCTGCCCAGCTGGGAGGGATCCTTGGATGATCTGGAGGTCCCTTGACACCTGAACCAGTCTGGGATTCTCTGGGGGGGTGGGTTTTGGGGGGGGGGGGAGACACATACACACCTTCCTTGCAGTCGTGTTTGTTGTCGTGCAGGACGAAGCCGCTGCGGCACTGGCACTCGTAGCTGCCCAAGGAGTTGAGGCACTCGTGCTGGCAGCCCCCGTTGTTTTTGGAGCACTCATCCTTGTCTGCCAAAAGTTGGGAAGGGGAAGGGGTGGGGGGGTGGGGGGGACAGAGAAAAAAAAAACAAAACATTGCTGAGCTGGTTGGGACAACTTGGCCACCACCAGGACAACAGCCCAGCCTTGAAGCATCACCAGCAAAGCAGCTCCAGCAGCCCTGACCCCCACAGCCCCCTCCCCACAAGGTGTGGTTTTTTTTTTGGGGGGGGTTTTCCTCCTCCTCTGCCCCTGAGCCATCAACCATTACCTGCTTATGGGGCTGGGGAGGGTTGAGGGAGGGGGAAGGAAAGGTAGAAAAAGACACAGTGACAACCAAAGATGCACAAGAAAGACCAGGACGCTGCTGTCCCTCTTTACTCATCGATAGGGAAATGTCACAGACACGGCTTAAAAAAAAAGAAAAAAACCCCCAAAACGTTAAAAAAAAAAACCCCAAAACAAGGTCGGCTGGTCCACGACAAAACCAACTAAAAAAAAAATATATTAAAAAAAAAAAATAGTCAAAATAAGGCCAAGAACCAGTTCTGTCAAGCAAAGGGGGGCTGGCAGGGCCGGGGAAACGGCTCAGCTCGGCCTCGGGTGGGGGGGGATCCCGGGGGTCCCGTGGGTCCCGGGGCCCACGACGTTCCTGAGAAAGCTGGAGAGGAACAACCCGGCTCAGGAAGGGCCCCGCAAGCGCTTCTGGAGGCGAAACTTCAAGGCGGGGGGGCGGGATTTCGGGGGCTGGAGCTGCTGCTTCTTCTCTGCAAAGAGAGAGAGGGAGACAAAAAACAAAACACACACACAAAAAAACAAAAAAAAAAAAAAAAGGGGGGGGAATGATGGGGGGGGAGTAGAGGATGTGTCGGGGGGGCCGGGGGGGCCATGCAGAGCGCAGGTAGCAAGGGGAACCCCCCCTCCCCCCCTCTGCCAGCAGCTGGGGCTCTGCGGGGAGGAAGAGGAGGAGGAGGAGGAGTGGTTGGGGCTGGAGGATGAGGATGGGTTTTGGGGGGGGGTTCCTCGGGGGGGGGGGGGGGGAAAGGGGGGAGATGGTAATAGGGAGCAGCAGCTGAGGGGTTGGGGCTCACCCAAAGCGAGGCGTCCCCCTCCCAGCATCTCCCCAACCCCCCCCCCTCCAGAGCCCCCGTTGTGGGGTGCTCCATGGCCCAGCACCCCTCTTTGCCCCCCCCCTCCCCACCACGGGGGGCAGCAGCAAGCGGGCACCAGACCCCCCCCTTCATCCCCCCCCTCCCTGAGCATCCTTGGGGAAGGGGTGATGCCGAGGGGGGGTGTGGGGGGGAAACCCCTCCTGGAGTCCCAAAGAGCAGTGAGCAGGGGTCCTGCCCCAGCACCCCCTGCACTTTCTTTTTTTTTTTTTGGGGGGGGGCAGCCCCCAAACCCCGCGGCCGCCTCTCAACCTGCTGGCTCCTAGGTCTGGGGGTGGGCTCGGTTTGGGGCTGGCTGGGAGGGGGCTTCGGATGGGCCGGGTGCGGCTGCGGCACGGGGTGGGGGGTGGGGTAAAAAGCCTGGGGGGGGGAGTGAAGGGGGGGGGGAGAGACAAAAGCGGAGAGAGTTGGCAGAGGCAAAAAAAAATATAAATTAAAAAATAAAAGCCCACCGGGTCCGGCGTCTTTAGCAATTCTTTATTCTAAGTGGGATCCCAACAGCTCCGGGGGCTGCTCAACCCCCCCCTCCCCCAAACCCAAACCCACCCCCCCATCCCATCTATCACCCCCTCCCCATGAGGAGAGAGGGAGGGCGAGGGGACACACGTACCTGGGTGGCGCCAGGGTGGCGAATCCCCGGGGGAGGGGACACGAAGCCTTTGGGGTGACCCGAAGGGAGCCCCCCCCCCCCCAGCGGCTGGAGAGGAGGAGGAGGAGGAAGAAGAGGAGGAGGAAGGAGCCAGATCCTCATCGGGGGAGAAAAAAATCGGTGCTGGTGGCCCCGAGGGACACGGTTGGTTTGGTGGCTTCTCCGGGGATGGGGCGTCAAGATTTCCACCCCCCCCCCCCCGCCCCAAAAATCCCGGTTAAAAATGCTCCGCACGGGAGGGGTTTTGCCCAGGGCTGTCCCCGAGGTGGGTGGGTGGGGGACACACACCGGAGGGGGGGGAACCCTGATGTGGCCGAGTCCTCCAGCGTGGTCCTGAAGCCGGGAAAGCCCGAGACCTGCGTGGGGTGGGGAGAAGCGAAGGGAAGAGGGGGGGTGGTCCCAGGGGGGTGGGGGCAGCACCCATGGGACCACCAAAGAGAGAGGGGGGGGGGGGGGAGACTCACCCGGTTGCCACGGGGCTTTCCCGAGGTCTGGAATTGCTGGAGGGTCCCGAGGGCCTCTGGGCCACCTTACTTGCCTTGGTTTTAATTAAAAAAATAAAGCAAAGATACTCTACCCCCCCCCCCCCCACCCTCCCCCCTCCCGACCCCTCCCCCAACCCATCCGCAGCCCCAGGGGCTGGGACAGCCCAATGGCCACGGTGAAAAAAAAACCAAAAAAAACCCAAAAAACAACCAAAAAACGGCCTCGCCGGGGCCAAAAAGCAGCAGGAGGTGTAAGAGAGATCCAGCCCAGCCTGTCCTGGAGGTGCCTTCGGATGGTTGTGCCCGGGGAGGGGGAGGAAGGGGGCGGACACCCTCTTGTTTTGCAGCCCCCCCAGGGACAGCCCCTGGATGATGCTTGGCTGCAGCCGGTGGTGCCTTTGTGCTCTGTGTCCCCATCCTGACATCCCCTCCCCCCTCCCCCCCGGTACAGGTGACACCAAATCCCGGGGGGGGGTGGGGGGTGGGGGTGGCCCAGGAGAGGAGAAAGAACCAGAGAAAAGAGGGGGATAAGCAGGTAATGGTTTGTTTGGGGTTGTTTGTTTTTGGGGGGGGAGGGAGGAGGGACCACTCCGGAGATGTGCTGGTGGCTGGATGCCAATGTCCCCCAGGTGCCAATGTCCCCCAGGGTGCCCAATGTCCCCCAGGGTGCCCAATGTCCCCCAAGGTGCCACCATCCCTGTCCCAGGGTGCCCAATGTCCCTGTCCTGGGATTGTGGAGCATCCATCCCGGGAGGTGGGGGGAAGCTGGTGGCCGTGCAGCATAGCAAGGGGACAGCAGGCAGCAGAGCAAGGGGACAAAGGGGACATTGCCACCCTCCCCCAGGGGTGCAGATCCCCCCCAGCAGCGAGGCTGAGGGAGGTTGGGGAACCTCCCCATGCCTCCCACCCGAGGACTGGGCACATCCCAGTTCCCAGCCTGGTTCCTTGCAGCATCACTTCCCGGGAGCACCCCCCAAAAAAGAAGAGGGGAAAAACCTGGAGAAGCAGCAAAACGTGCTGCTGGGGGCTGGGAGGAGTGGGTTGAGACCCTGGGGACAGAATCCCTTGGATCATCCTAACTCCAGGCTGGGATTTTTTTTCTGGGGGGAGGGGGCTGCACCCCTGGTGTTTTTTTGGATGTTAGGACGGGTTTGGGGGAGCAGGGAGGGTGAGGGAGGGCAGGAGATGCCCGTGCTGGGGCCGGGGAGTTCTACCTGAGAAAAAATGGGCTTTAAAGCCTTTTTTGGAGACGGTGTTGTCGGATTTGAACTCGATCCTCATGTTGTTGTACTGGGAGGTGATGACCTCCGGTTTCTCGGCGCCGCAGAATTTCCCGTGGAGTTTGGAGTCGGCTGTCAGCCCGCTCCTCACCTCCACGAAATCGTATTTACAAACCTGGAGGGATGGAAAAGAGGAGGTGGGGACAAGGACCTGGCTCTTGGTACCGCCCATTCACCCTGCAAAGGGCGGCGAGAGAGAACCCCCTGCTGGTACCGGGACGCAGAACCACGGAAAGGGGGGTGGGAAAGGGCTTAAGGATTGTAGGGTCACAACCCCGTGGCCCCCAGACCCACATCTCCAGGGTCTGAAATCCCTCCAGGGATGGGGACTCCACCAGAATCATTCTGGTTGGGAAAAATCTTCATCCAATCCAACCATCAACCCAACTCTACCAAGACCACCACCCCATGTCCCTCAGACCCACATCTCCAGGTTTGGAAATCCCTCCAAGGATGGGGATTCCACCATGGAATCATTCTGGTTGGGAAAAACCATCCAGTGTAACCATGAACCCAAAGCCACCACCACCCCATGTGCCCCAGACATCTCCAGGGCTTTGAAACCTCTCCAGGGATGGGGACTCCACCACGGAATCATTCTGGTTGGGAAAAACCTTCAAGATCATCCAATCCAACCATCAACCCAACTCTGCCAAAGCCACCACCACCCCACATCCCTCAGACTCACATCTCCAGGGCTTGGAAATCCCTCCAGAGTTGGGGACTCCACCACGGGATCATTTGGGTTGGGAAAAACCTTCAATCCAACCACCAACCCAACTCTGCCAAGACCACCACCACCCCATGTCCCCCAGCACCACATCTCCAGGTTTGGAAATCCCTCCAGAGATGGGGATTCCACCATGGAATCATTCTGGCTGGGAAAAACCTTCAAGATCATCCAATCCAACCATCAACCCAACTCTGCCAAAGCCACCACCACCTCACATCCCTCAGAACCACATCTCCAGGGCTTGGAAATTCCCCCAGGGTTGGGGACTCCACCACGAGATCATTTGGGTTTGGAAAACCCTTCAATCCAACCATCAACCCAACTCTGCCAAGACCACCACCACCCCATGTCCCCCAGAACCACATCTCCAGGTTTGGAAATCCTTCCAAGGATGGGGACTCCACCAGAATCATTCTGGTTGGGAAAAATCTTCATCCAATCCAACCACCAACCCAACTCTACCAAGACCACCACCCCATGTCCCTCAGACCCACATCTCCAGGGCTTTGAAGCCCTTCCAGGGATGGGGACTCCACCAGAATCATTCTAATTGGGAAAAATCTTCATCAAATCCCATGAACCCAACTCTACCAAGACCACCACCCCACATTCCCCAGACCCACATCTCCAGGGTTTGAAACCCCTCCAAGGATGGGGACTCCAACCCTTTCCAGGGAGAAATTGTTCCCCAGCTCCAACCTAAACCTCTCCTGGAACAACTTGAAGCCAAAAGTTCCTCTTGTCCCATCCCTTGTTCCTTGGGAGCAGAGCCCGACCCCCCCTGGCTCCAACCTCCTCTCAGGTCTCCCCTCAACCTCTTCTCCTCCAGGATCAGCCCCCCCAGCTCCTCCCCAACTTCTCCAGCTCCTTCTCCTTGTTCTCCACCCCCTTCCCCAGCTCTATCCCCTCAATGTCACTTTTCTAACCCCAAACTGACCCCAGGATTTGTTGGGGGTGGGGGTCAGACACAGACAATCCCTGCTCTGCTCCTGCTGGTCAGAGGGTGGTGGCCATTAGGCCACTGTTGGTGGCCTTGCTGTCCCTTCCCTGTCACCCAACTCACGTCATTGCCCTCGGTCTCAAAGAAGTCAAACTGGAGGGAGATCCTGTACTGGGTGGGGGCCACCAGTTGCCAGATGCAGTTCTTGTTGGGGGGGTACTCCTTGGGCCACCCCGGGCTGGTGATGGAGCCATTCAGCTTGGTGAGGAAACCTCCACAGGCAGCTGCAGAGTGGGGGGCACCCAGAGCCCGTCACATCCCAGGACCCCCTCATCCACAGGTCCCTCTCCCTGAACCCCCCCTTGGTCACCTCTTGGGGGTATGTGGCACTACAGACCCCCCCTTCCCCTCCCCAAGGACCTTTTGGGTGTAGGGGAGACTCCTCAGACCCCTCCTGGAGGGCACAGGGCACCCATGGGCCCCCCTTGCCCATCCCTTGGGGCACTGCAGTGACCCCCAGCCCAGCACCCCTTGGCAGCACCCCTGGGACCCCCTCAGATCCCTCTTGGGAGCACCCCTTGGACCTCCCCCAGGACATTCACTGTGACACAGGACACCCCTAGGACCCCTCCCAAAAAGGTCGGGGTGGCACAGGACACCCCTAGGACCCCCCCAGGAATGTCATGGGAGCACAGGACACCCTTAAGACCCCTTTTGGGAGCACAGGGCACCCCTCAAACTCCCCTTGGGAACACAAGAGACCCCTCAACCCCCATTTAGGAGCACAGGACACCCCTAGGACCCCCTTTGGCAGCACAAAGGACCCCTCAAACTCCCCTTGGGAGCAGAGGGCACCCCTAGGACCCTTTTGGGAGCACAGGGCACGCCTCAAACTCTCTTTGGGATCACAAGGGACCCCTTAGACCCCCTTTGGGAGCACAAGGGACCCCTCAGACAACATTTGGGAGCACAGGGCACCCCTCAACCCCCACTTGGGAGCACAGGGCACCCCTAGGACCCCCTTTGGGATCACAGGGCACCCCTCAGAGCCCTTTTGGGAGGACAGGGAACCCCTCAGAGCCCTTTCCCCAGGGTGCCTGTGGTGCAGGGGATGAGGATCCAGGCACTCACCCTCACAGTGACGTTTGTCAGCTGCCAGCTCATAGCCAGGGTCACAGGCACACTTGTAGCTGCCCAGAGTGTTGACACAGCGCTGCTCACAGCCCCCGTTGTTGGGACGGGAACACTCATCCACCTCTGGGCAGGGGGACACGGGGGGACAGAGGGGACAAGGGGGGCAAGGGGACAAGGGGGACAAAGGGGGCAGAGGGGACAAGGGGGACAGGGGGGACAATGGGGCAGAGGAGACAAGGGGGAACAGGGGGACAATGGGGCAGAAGGGAACAGGGGGGACAGGGGAGGACAAGAGGGGGCAAGGGGGGCCAAGGGGGCAGAGGACAAGGGGGACAGGGGGGACAATGGGGCAGAGGGGGCAAGGGGGACCAAGGGGGGACAGGGGGGAAGAGGGGGCAGGGAGTAAAGAGGGGCAGAGGGGACAAGGGGGAAAAAAGGAGGCAGGGAGGGAAAGGGGGGACAAAGGGGGCAAGGGGTGCAGAGGGGGCAAGGGGGACAGAGGGGACAATGGGGGCAGAGGAGATGGGGGTGGACAAGGAAGGACAGGGGAAAAGTGGGATGGGGGGAAAATGGGGACAAAGGGGGACAAGGGGGATAGAAGGGACAAGGTGGGACAGGGGGGACAATGGGGGACAAAGGGGGACATAGGGGGGCAGGGGGAAAAGTGGGATGGGGGGAAAATGGGGACAAAGGGGGACAAGGGGGGCAGAGGGGGCAAGGGGGACAGAAGGGACAAGGTGGGACAGGGGAGACAAGGGGGACAGGGGGGACAAAGGGGACAGAGAGGAAAAGGAAGGACAGGGGGAAAAGTGGGATGGGGGAAAAAGGGGGACAAGGGGGGCAGAGGGGACAAGGTGGGACAGGAGGAAAAGTAGAATGGGGGAAATGGGGGCAGAGGGGGCAAGGAGGGATGGGGGGAAAAGGGGGATAAGGGGGACAAAGGGGGACAGGGGAGAAAAGGAAGGATGGGGGGAAAAGTGGGATGAGGGGAATACAGGGATGCAGGGGACAAAGGGGAACAGGGGGGATAAATGGGGGCAGGGGGTACAAAGGGGGACAGCAGGGACAAAGGGGGCTGAGCAGGGCTGCCGAGACCCCCTTGGGCGAGGGGGTGTGGGTGTCCCCAACCCTCTGCCACCTCCGGGGGTCCCTGCTACCTTTGAAGAAGTTGACAGCGAAGCCGGCTTTGTTGATGGAGCCGTCGGAGACGAATTTCATCCAGAGCCTGTTGGAGGTGCTCTTGATGTCGTCGGGTTTCTCGTAGCCACAGAACCGGCCCAGCAGGCTGCTCGACTCAGTGCTGCCATCCCGGACTTCCAGGTAGTCGTAGGCACAGCTATCGTGGCGTTCGATCTAAAAGGGTGGGGGGTGAGGGGGTGTTAAGAAGCCCCAAACCCCTCCCCATCCTCCCCAAAGCGCGATTGCCGCGCGGGGAAACTGAGGCACGGAGCGTTCCTTTGTCCTCCCCGTGGGGAATGGAGGTGTGGGGGGGGTTTGTTGGGTGTTTTTCCAAGGGAAGAAGCTCACCTCGAAGGACTGGAAGGTTAAACCCACGTGGAAGCCCTCGGAGACTGTGATTTTCCAGATGCAGACTTTGCTGGGCCGATAATCATCGGGATAATTGGGGGACTGGATGTGCCCGTTGTCCTTTTTTACATCCCCCCCGCAGATAGCTGGAAAAGAGGAGAGGGAAAAAACCTTTTGGAGACCCCAACCCGGATCTTTGGAGACCCATAAACTTTCCCCCCCTTTTTTTTTTTACCTTCATAGACGGCGAAGAAGCCTTTGCCCACCCAGTTGCTGCTGCTGCGGAACTCGACCCAGAGGCGGCTGTCGGTGGAGATGATGGGCTCGGGGAGCTTGTTCCCACAGAACCTGCCTGGGGGGGTTGGGGAAGGCGTGCTGGGCTGACACCACCCCCCACCCTCCTCTTCCTCACCCCCCCAGTATCCCCCACATCAGGGAAAAAAAGAAATTAAAAAAAAAAATCCCCCGTTTCTCGCTCCCCCTTTGGGTTTTTTCTGGGTGTTTTCACGGGGAGGATGCTGAGGGTGGGGAGAGCAGCTCCCTAAGGAGGGAGGGAGGGAGTGGAGGGGGTGTTATACTGGTTTTACTGGTGTGGGGCAGCAAACTGGGAGCCTGAATCACCCCAAGAAGCAGTTTTCTCCCCGTGGGTTTCTATACCTGCGGGGAGCATCCCCTGGGGGCAGGGAAAGGGAGGGCAGGGTGCAAGCAGGGTGCAAGCAGGGTGCAAGCAGGGTGCAAGCAGGGTGTAAGCAAGGTGTAAGCAAGGTGTAAGCAAGGTGAAGAGCCCCCAGTTGGTTACCTCTGAGTGTGGCCTTTCTCCAGAACCCATCCCTCACCTCCACGTAGTCGTACCAGCAGAGTCGGCTCCGGTAGACATCCAGGGTGGTGAAATTCAGGATGATCTAAAAGAAAAAATAGGGGGAAAAACAAAAAAAAAAAAAAGGGGTGGGGAAGAAGGGAAAAAATGGAGAAGTGATGTCCCAACCCCAACAAACCCTTTGCCTTGAGCTCCAGGGGTTCTCTGCCTGCCAAGGGGCAGCACCCAGGTGGTACCCAAAGCTGCGCAGGGATGCTGGGGAGCATCCTGACTTGGGATGCTGTGGGTAAAGCCCCCCACCCCCCCCAAAAAAAAAAAAAAAAAGAGGGAGGGGAGATGGGGTGCTGTTGGTACCTTCTCTCCAGGGGTGACAGAGATCCTCCAGACACAGTGCATGTGGGCAGAGTACCCATTGGGGAACTCAGGGGAGGAGAAGTTGCCCTGACTGTCCTGGAGAGTCTCCCCACAAGCTGCCAAGAAGAAAAAAAGTTCAGGGGGGGGGATTTCACCCCTCTCTGGGAAGCCCCCAACCCTTTCCTCTTCTCTTTTACCTCCTCAAGTCCCAGCCCTGAGGACAAGCTGCAAAAAGCTATGTAGAAAGCCCCAAACACAGTGATGTCCCCCCCCTCCCTGATGTTCCCCCCTCCTTTTTGTGCCACACCATGGGGGCTGGGGACAAATTTCTGTGACCAGGCTGGGAGCTGGCCCAGTGCTGCCATCTGGAAGCCACGTGGCTGAGCTGAGGTGGCCACCTCCTGACCTCCTTTTTTTTTTTTTTTTTTAATTTTTTTTCTTTTTTTTGGAGGGGGGGGGGCAGCACCCAATGAAAAGTAAAACAGTAAAAAAGAAAAAAACAAACAAACAAAAAGGTGTTTTGGGCTCTCTGCCCTTTTCCCCCCTCCTTGCTTTCCAGTGGAAACAAAGGGGAGGGAAAATTAGGTTGGAAAAGGGTTTTTAAAGGGTTTTTTTGGTCATTTTTTTGGGGGTTTCCTTCCCCCCCCCAGCCACATCCCTGCTTTTTGAAATTAATCACTTTTCCTGCTGGCAAACGTGGCTGCTGCTGGGGCCCCTGACAGAGCCCTCCCTCTTCCCAGCCTTCCCAATGATTTGCTGGAATGAAGCAGGAGCAGACGAGGAGCCCAAATCTTTGCAGATGTTGGGGGGAGAGCCCTGAGCTGGGGGACTCCTGGTGCTCCCTGGTCACTTGTGTCACCCCTCAGCATCCCTGGGGTTTGGGGGGGTGTCCCAATCCATCAGGGAACAGCCCTGGATGAGCTTCATCCCTAAGGTTTCTGGTGTTGGGGTGGGGGTGGGGGTTTGGAGGGGGCTCTGGTCCCAGGGGATGCTCAGGAGGGAGAGCTGGGGAGGGGGGGGTGATCCAAGGGGTGCTCCAAAGGGGAAGGTCTGGGGGGTTCTCCAAGGGATATTCCCAGAGGATGCTCCAAGGGTTTTCTCCAAGGGATGCTCTGGGGGGGTTTTCCAAGGGGTGTTCCTAGAGGGTGCTCCAAGGGGTTTCTCCAAGGGGATAATCCAAGGGGATGCTCTGGGGGGCTTGTCCAAGGGATTTTCCCAGAGAGTGCTCCAAAGGGATGGTCCAAAGGGTTTCTCCAAAGGGTTTCTCTCCAAGGGATTTTCCTAGAGGGTGCTCCAAGGGCCTTCTCCAAGGGGATGATCCAAGGGGATGCTCTGGGGGGCTTGTCCAAGGGTTTTTCCCAGAGGGTGCTCCAAAGGGATGCTCCAAGGGGATGATCCAAGGGGATGCTCCAAGGGGTTTCTCCCAGGGATGCTCCCAGGGGCTGCTCTTTCCTCCCAGGAGCAGGAGGAGGGGGCACTGTGGGTGCCTTTGCACCTTGGGGCTCCCTGACCTTTCCCTTCTGCTCCCAAACACCCCAGAAAAGTTCCCGAGGGGGGTGACAGGGCTGGGATGGAGGTGACAGAGCTGGGATGGAGGTGACAAACCAGCTCCTCCCAGGGGCTCCAACAGGACCCCCAGGATTATTCCCTAAAATCTTTTTCCCACCCAAAGAGGCAACTCCCAGAGGCCCAGGCACCCCTTGGGATGGTTCCCAGGGGTGCTGTCCCCAAATTCTCCCTCCCCCTGTCCCCCCCCCCCAGGTGTCACTCACCAGGACAGCGATAGAGCTTCCGGGCTTGGGCAATGTCCCCTTTGCTGAGCCGGGTCCTCTGCCCGATGGGGGGACGGACCCCATTGATGTCATATTTGGGCAGGATGGTGTCCAGGAAGATGCCCCTGGGGGTTGGGGACAGCAGGATTGGACCCCCAGCCAGCACCAGTCTGGGTGTTCACCCCTGCTGGCCCCTGAGGGTGGGGACACTGCGTGGCATCCCTGGTGGCACCATCCTCAGCGGTGGCACCATCCCCAGTGGCACCATCCCCTGTATCACTATCCCTTGGTGTCACCATCCCCAGTGTCACCATTCCTGTCCTCAGTGCCACCATCCCTGGTGTCACCATCCCTAGAGTCACCATCCCTGGTGGTGTCACCATCCTTGTCCCCAGTGTCACCATCCCTGAAGTCACCATCCCCACTGGTGTCACCATCCCTGGTGCCACCACCCCTGGAGTCACCATCCCCGGTATCTCTGTCACCATCCCTGGAATCATCATCCCCACTGGTGTCACCATCCCCAGTGTCACCATTCCTGTCCTCAGTGCCACCATCCCTGGTGTCACCATCCCCACTGGTGCCACCATCCCTTGTGTCACCATCCCTACTGGTGTCACCACCCCCACCCAGTGTCACCATCCCTGAAATCACCATCCCTGGTGGTGTCACCATCCATCCCCAGTGTCACCATTCCTGGTGTTTCACCATCCCTGCTGTCACTATCCCCAGAATCACCATCCCCAGCGTGTCACCACCCCCAGTGTCAGTGTCCCCACCCCCAGTGTCCCCCCTGTTATCCCCAGGAGCAGTTCCAGGAGGAGCAGACCTGGAGAAGGTGTTCCTGGCATAGTGCATGATGCTGTCGAAGTCGTAGGTTTCCCCCAGGGACTCCACCTCCTCGGGCTCCATCTTCAGGAAGTTGTACTCCTGTCCTGGGGGGACACGGGGGGGACAGTGGGGACATGGGGGGTGGCATTTGGGGATAGGGGTGGTGTCAGAGGGAAATGAAGCTTGAGGAGGAGGAGGAGGAGGAGGAGGAGGAGGAGGAGGAGGAGGAGGAGGAGGAGGAGGAGGAGGAGGAGGAGGAGGAGGAGGAGGAGGAGGAGGAGGAGGAGGAGGAGGAGGAGGAGGAGGAGGAGGAGGAGGGAGGAGGAGGAGGAGGAGGAGGAGGAGGAGGAGGAGGAGGAGGGGGAGGAGGAGGAGGGGGAGGAGGCGGAGGGGGAGGAGGGGGAGGAGGGGGAGGGGGAGGGGGAGGGGAGGAGGAGGGGGAGGAGGGGGAAGAAGAGGAGGAAGAAGAGGAGGAAGAAGAAGAGGAAGAAGAAGAGGAAGAAGAGGAGGAAGAAGAGGAGGAAGAAGAGGAGGAGGAAGAGGAGGAAGAGGAGGAAGAGGAGGAAGAGGAGGAAGAGGAGGAAGAGGAGGAAGAGGAGGAAGAGGAGGAAGAGGAGGAAGAGGAGAAGGGGAAGGGGAAGGGGAAGGGGAAGGGGAAGGGGAAGGGGAAGGGAAGGGGAAGGGGAAGGGGAAGGGGAAGGGGAAGGGGAAGGGGAAGGGGAAGGGGAAGGGGAAGAGGAAGAGGAAGAGGAAGAGGAAGAGGAAGAGGAAGAGGAAGAGGAAGAGGAAGAGGAAGAGGAAGAGGAAGAGGAAGAGGAAGAGGAAGAGGAAGAGGAAGAGGAGGAAGGCAGCATGTCCTTACCTGGCTGGATGTTCTCCCTGATGATGGCCACGTGCTCATCCCTGTCGGGCCGGGTGTGCTCGTGCCAGAACCCGATGACGTGACCCAGCTCGTGCACCACGATCCCAAACTTGTCACAGTTTTTGCCGATGGAGATGGCCTGGGGACCCCCTCCCCTGCGGCCCACGTAGGAACAGCACCTGGAAAATTGGGGGGGGGTCACTGGCTGAGCCCATCCCCCCCACTTTTCCATCACCTCCTCCAAGAACCCCTCTCTGGGGATGCTTCGGGACGGGGAGCACCCTAAGGCGCATCCCACCACCTTCCCTCTCCCCTCTTCCCAGGGGGGTCAGGGTGGTCCCTGGGGGTGCCCGAGACCCCTCCCCACTTACCCACAGGGTCTGTAGGTGAAGACGATGTAACTGTCCTCGTCAGTCCTCTCCAGGAAGGTGACACACGTGTGCTTCTCCCAGTGCCGCATCGCCTGCCGGAAGATGGCTCGCTGGCTGCCTGCGGGGAGGGGAAACTGAGGCACTGGGGAAACTGAGGCACGGAAGAAGGGGGGGAGGATGGATGGGGACTTCCTCGCTTGGCCTCACCGCTGAAGTTGCCGCTGATGACGTAAGGGATGACCCCATCTGGCCACACTCTCTCGGGTCGGGATGTGGCTGCTCGGCGGCTCCGTGCCCGCCGGTGGCCGCGGCTGCGCCGGTGCTGGCCCAGTCGCCGGGTGGCACTGGTGACATTGCTGCCTGTGGGGAGGATGGGGAGGGGGGGTTTGAGGCTGGGATAGGGCCTGAGCCTAGCAGAAAGCTGGGGGAGGGCTTTTGGCATGGGGGGGGGGAGTGAGGGGATAAAGGGAAATGGTTTCAGACTCAAAAGAGGGGAGGTTGAGGTTGGAAATGAAGGAGAAATTCTTTATTTGAGGGTGCTGAGACTCTGGAATTATTTCCCCAAGGAAGCTGTGGCTGCTTCCATCCCTGGAAGTGTCTCAGGACAGGTTGGATGGGCTGGTGGGAGGTGGCCCTGCCCATGGAAAAGGGTTGGGGATGGATGAGCTTTGAGGTCCCTCCCAACCCGACCCATTCAATGGTTCTGTGGTTCTGTATCCTATGGTTCTACCTGAGGAGTTGGTGGGCAAGTGCTTGACTGTGTGCCGGGTCAGATCCACCACCCTGTCCACCTGGAAGAGCTGCAGGTCCTCCTCATCCAGGGCAATGTCTCCCAGGAAGGCAGCTGGGGGGGGAAAGAGGTTTAAGCCCCCTCCTCCTCCACCTTCTCCCTTCTCCTCCTCCTCCTTCTTCCTCCTCCTCATTCTCCCTTGTTCTCCTTCTTCTCTCCTTCTCCTTCTTCTCCCTCCTCCTCCACCTTCTCCATTCTCCTCCTCTTCTTCCTCCTCCTTCTCCTCCTCCTTCTCTCCTTCTCCTTCTCCTCCTCTTCCTCCCTCTCCCTCCTCCTTCTTCTCCTCCTCCTCCTCCTTTCCTTGGAGGAGAGGGGCTGCCCCCATTCCCAGACCCCCCCACATGCCCTCCCCACACTGACATCTGCTCCAGATAAAACTCAGCCCATCACTTTCTTTTTTTTCTTAAGGGGCTTTCTCTTATTATTCCTGTTCCAAACCCCCCTTCCCACTTCCCAAACCCCAAAGCTTGAGCTCGGCACCTCCCATCCCTGCCCTCTGCGAGCTCCGGAATCCCGAGTGGGGGGAGGGATGCTCCAAACACCTCCCACTCTTCTCGCCACGCCCCGAGTGGAACCAGATGGGCCGGGAAGGTCCCGCTGTGCCCAACACCCGCCGGAACCCGCTCGGCTCCGGGCCGTCCCTCTGTCCGTCCCTCTGTTTGTCTGGCAGCCCCTCCAGCTCCCCCCAAACCCCCCCCAGAAGCTGTGGGGCACCGGGGAGGCTTCAGCATCCGAGTGCCAAAGGATCCAACCCCACACAACCCTTCCTCCTCCTCTTCCTCCTCCTCTTCCTCCTTGCCAGGAGTCAAGGCTGTGGGATGCAGCTCCTGGCTGTGCCATCCCCAGGCTCCAAGATTTACCAGATTGAGGTGGAAATGGGGTTCTTGATGGTTTAGGGGGGTCCTGGACCCACCCCTGGAAGCATTGGGAGGAGGGGAATGGGGTGGCTGGAGCAGCTCGGGGGCCAAATGGGTGCTTGGGAGCACATCCCACAGGAAGCACTGAGGATAAAAAGCCAGGTGGGACAATGAGGATAATCCTGGCAGGTCCTAAACGAGTGGTATGGGGTGGGGAGAAAGAAAAACCCTGGCACCCCCAGCTTGATTTCACCCCCTGCCTTCCCGTGGAGCCCAAACCCTACCTGGAGGGATTTGGGATGGAAAAACCAAAGAAAAACAAACCAAAACAAAAAACCAAAACCAAACCAAACCCCGACATGTTTTGGGGTTCCTCCCCGGCACCAGGCTGTGGAGGAAGCACCCAGGGTGGAGAAAAGAGCAAACAATCCGCAGGAGGCACCTCCCCTGGCACCCAGCTGCCTCTGGCAGGGCCAGGCTGCAATTTGAGGGCAGGAGCAGAGGAAGCAGGAGCCATCCCGGGGCTCCCCACACCCTCCTGGGGGCTGGGAAAAACGTGTCCGAACGGGCAGCCTGGGGGAAGGACCAAGGCTGGGGGAGCAGGACCGAAACCCGGTGCCAAAAACTGCCTGGAAAAAAAGAGGGAAAGGAAAGCTGGAGGAGCCAAGTGATATAGAAACCATATGTGAGGGATTTGGGAGACGTGTGAGAGCCGGGAAGGCAGGAGCAGGGATGAGAGGGATGAGGAGGGAGGGGGACACACACGGGATACACCGAGCTGCCTCGCATTGCCTGGGAAATCAACCCCAAAAATACCCCAAAACCCGGGGGAGGGGGTGTCCTGGAGGGGATGTGGGAGCTGTGAGGGGGTCCCACCCATCACGACCCCGTGGGGACAAACCCGAAGGGTTGGATTGAGGGATTTTCACACCGGTTCCAAGCACATGAGGGGGTTTAGGTGTTGAGATTCCCCCCACCCGAGGGGGCTTCACAGCCCCCGGTGCTGCCCTGTGCTCACCCCGGCGCTGCCATCAAGGCAAGGGCTGAGTTGTGACAGTGCCAGGGGGAGGAGGAGGTGACAGAGGGACAGACACAGGGCCAGCAGGGAGGACACAGGGCCAGCTGGACAAGGGCAAGCAGTGGCCACAGGGGTTCGGGGGGCTCCGTCCTTGTCCCCCCCAAGCAGGGAGGAGGAGGGACACATCCTTCCCACCCCCCAGAAAACTTAAGGGGGGAGGAACCCCCCGGGCTCTTTCTCCCTCCCAACCCCCCTCAGCCCTCGGGGCCTGTTTGACTTTTTTTTTTTTTTTCTGTTTTCTGCCTGGTTCTGGGAATGCTGACGTAACCTCGGGGGCTGAAGCTTTCGACAGACACGATTTGGCCATCCGGACCTGGGCCAACCCCCCCTCCAGCACCCAATCCTGCCAGCTGTCCCCACACCGGCTCCCTCTGTCCCCCTCGCATCCAGGAGATGCTCAGCATCCTCCATCCCCCCCTCCGGGCCAGGAAAACAGATCCCATTGGATCGGGATGAGCCTGACCTCAGCCTCCAGCAAGGTTGGGGGAAAAAAAAAAACCAAAACCACAAAAAAAGATAACCCAGGGGGCGGAAAGGGGCCGGGGCATGAACACGATGTTCTGGTGAGCAGGGAAAAGCAAACAGAGCAGCAGGGAAGCCTTGGCTGGGAGGGAAGCTGATAAACAGGATGGGATCATGTTCCAGGTCAGTCTGGGGCAAAGGAACCTCCGTGCACGGTGCTGGATGAGAAGGATCCTCACCCCCGAGTGGGTTCTGATGGGTTTAGAGGGGGCAGCGGGTAGGATGGGACCTGGAAAGATGGGCAGCACCCCCTGCCTAGGAAAAAACTCCAGCACAGCCTTTCCTTGGAAGATACTGAGACACCAGCAGTCCTCCAGAGCCACCAGCATCCTTCCAGAACCACCAGCACCCTTCCAGAACCACCAGCATCACTTATGAGCAACCAGCACCACTCCAGAGCCACCAACAGCATTCCAGAACGACCAGCATCCCTCCAGAGCCACCATCACCCCTCTAGAGCCACCAGTACCCTCCAGAGCCACCAGCACCCTTCCAGAGCCACCAGCATTCCTCCAAAGCCATCATCTGAGAGCCACCAGTACCATCCCAGAGCCACTAGCACCTCTCCAGAACCACCAGCACCCTTCCAGAGCCACCAGCATCCCTCCAGAGCCTCCAGGACTCTTCCAGAACCACCAGCATCACTTATGAACCCCCAGCACCCCTCCAGAACCACCAGCACCCTTCCAGAACCACCAGCATCGCTCCCAGTGTGAGGCTCTGGATGCTGGGCCGGAGCTGCTCAGCCCCAGCCAGGGCTGGAGTCACCAGGAGGGCAGGATGGGGTTTAAGAGGTGTCTCCGGGGTCAGAAAAGCCGTGGAGTCACCGGGACCGCATCCCCCAGGCTCGGCAGAGCCTTTAAATATGTCAGGAATGTTCCTCGCACCTCCCCTTCCCCCCCCGCACCGCCAGCCCAGCTGCCAGCTCCGCACCGACACGGCACCGGAGGACCCACCAGGACCGGACCCCCACTCAGCCCCCGGAACCATCACCCATCTGGGACGGGATCCCCACCCATCCTTAGGGGTCTTTCCAGCCCCCAGGGCTATCACTCAGCAGGATGGGACCCCCACCCACCTGGGACGGCACCCCCACCCATCCTTAGGGGTCTGCCCAGCCCCCGGAGCCATCACCCACTTGGGATGGGACCCTCACCCATCTTTAGGGACCTTCCCTGCCCTCCCAGCCATTACCCCACGAGGATGGGACCCCAACGCAGCTGGGATGAGACCCCCACCCATCCTTAGGGGTCTTTCCAACCCCCGGAACCATCACCCACCAGGACCGGACCCCCACTCAGCCCCCGGAACCATCACCCATCTGGGACGGGACCCCCAGCCATCCTTAGGGGGCCTGCCCAGCCCCCGGAGCCATCACCCAGCAGGGATGGGACCCCCACCCAGCTGAGATGGGACCCCCAGCCCGGGGGTCTGCCCTGCCCTGGGTGGGCAGCGTGGGGGTGAAGGCAGAGGGATGCAGAGCATCCCAGGGGGGTGTGGGGGGGTCTGTTTGCCTCTGCTCCCCACAACCCATCAAAGGTCCCATGGAACCCCTGAGGATGGTGGGCAGGGGATGGGGGACAGGATGGGGCCCCCTCCTCTCCCTTCCTCTCCTCTCCTGGTGCTGCAGCCCCTCTCCTGGTGCCCCTCAGAGGCAGGAGAAGCTGAGGTGAGGAATATTTGCTTTCCCAAAGCACCTCCTGAGCAGCTCAGCAGGCACAAAGCAGGAATTCAAAACCTCAGCAGCCAGGCTGGGAGCCAGGCCAGATCACAGGCAGCCCCTCTGCAACCAGGGGGGGAAACTGAGGCACGGGGCACCAAGGGGGGGATTATCAGCCTCTCCTGGCACCCAGCCACACTGCTGTGGGTGACTGTCCCCAAGGGCACCTCCTGCCCCCTCCTTTGCAGTGACAACCTCATCCCAGTTGGTGACTGGGGCTGTACCAGTACCCTCCTGGCCTCCTCTACAGCACCCAGGGAAGGCAGAGCTGTGTCCAAAAAGGGGGGGGGAAAGGATGATACCCCTCTCCATGTCCCATTTTCCCTGATGTGCAAGGTGCATCCCACCCCCAGGCAGCACCCACCTCCCCTGGGGTGCAGGATCCCAGCTCTAGGTTGGGGGATGCTGCAGCTTAGTGTGAAAAAGAAAGAAAAAAAAGGAAAAAAACCCAAGAAAAATCAACCCAACACCCTGGAGCTTGGCCTCTCATAAACCTGGCTTGAAGTTTGGAGCAGGAGGGAGAGTTTGATCACTCCAGGGGAGTGATTTCCCTTCTGCTCCTCTTCCTTGACAGCAAACGGAGGTTAAAAAGCAAAAATAAAATAAAAAAAAAATTAAAAAAAGCCTCCTGGTGCAGGATGCCAAAGCTAAGGCAGGACAGAACCCCTGGGAAGGAGCAGGGAAACACAACCCGGGGCACCTCTCACTTGTGAAAGGGCACAGCTGCTGGGAAGGAAAAGATTTGCAGCTCCCTCTGCCAAGGGACCTGGGGGGGGGGGGTTGGTTTTAGGAGGAGAGGAACCCACTGGGGATTGGAGCCCGTGGGGGTTGGGAACATCCTCCCCCCTCCCCCCGAGCTCTGGGGGGGATCAATTGGGTCAGAAGAGGTCCCCCATGGTGTCCCTGTCCCTGTCCCTGCCAGACACTGACTCCCAAGGGCTGTCAGATCCCTGTGGATTTGCAAACATCTCCCCACAACCCCCAACCTTTGCTTTGATTGCTCAAGCCCTCCCCTGGGCACCCATTAACTCCTCCAGGCACCCATTAACCCCCCCTGGGCATCCATTAAATCTCCCAGGCACCCATCAACTCCTCCGGGCACCCCTTAACCCCCCTGTGCACCCATTAAACCCCCCGGGCACCCATTAACCCCCCTGGGCACCAGTTAATCCCCTCGGGCACCCATTAACCCCCCCGGGCACCCATTAACCCCCCTGGGCACCAGTTAATCCCCTCGGGCACCCATTAACCCCCCCGGGCACCCATTAACCCCCCTGGGCACCCCTAACCCCCCCAGGCACCCACTACCCCCCCCCCCCCGGGCACCCATGAACCCCTTTGGGCACCCATTAACACCCCTGGGCACCAATTAACCCTCCCCACGGGCACCCATTAAATCCCCCAGGCACCCATTAACTCCTCCAGGTGCCCATTAACCCCCCTGGGCACCCATTAACCCCTCCAGGCACCCATTAATCCCCTCGGGTACCCCTTAACCCCCCCCAGGCACCCATGTACTCCCTCAGGCACCCATTAACCCCCGGGCACCCCTTTACCCCCCAGGGCACCCATTAACCCCCATGGGCACCCATTAACCCCTCCATTAACCCCTCCAGCACCCATTAACCCCCTCAGGCACCCATTAACCCCCATGGGCACCCATTAACCTCCCCGGGCACCCACTAACCCCTCCATTAACCCCTCTGGCACCCATTAACCCCCTCGGGCACCCATTTACCCTTCCAGGCACCCATTAACCCCTCCAGGCACCCACTAATCCCCTCGGGCACCCTCCTGCAGCTCTGGCACAGCTCTGGGTGGGTGGGGGGGATGCAATGGGATGGATTTTTCCCTCTCCCTGCCAAGAGATCTCCCTAAAAGCCTCCAGCAAGCAGAACGGCCACGTCCTCACCCAGAAACCCCCCCCGAGACAAAAAAAAACATGGGTGGGAAACCATTCCTGAGCCATCCATCCTCTCTTCTTTTCCCACATCCCCCCCTCCTGCTTTGTTCTCCCTGCGTTGGGGCTCCCCCCCCCGGGGCTGCTCCATCCCAGCTGCTTCCCAGCTTGGGGGAAAACCTCAAGAAATTCCCTCCCCCCCCCCTTAATTTTCCTCTCCACACCCCACAGCACCCAGAGGGTTTCTTAGGAAGGGAGGGCAAAAACCAGGGAGAGAAGGATGGGAAGAGGGTGGAGGGACAACGTACGAGCCCCCCGACCCCCTTAGCAAACATCCCCAGCCCTCCAAAAGCCCCCCAGTGTCCCCCCCCCGGGGCTGCTCCATCCCGTTTGTTTCCCAGCTTGGGGGAAAACCTCAAGAAATCCCCCCCCCTAATTCTCCTCTCCACACCCCACAGCACCCAGAGGGTTTCCCAGGAGGGGAGGGCAAAAACCAGGGAGAGAAGGATGGGAAGGGGGGGGGGGGGGATGTGCGAGCCCCCAACCCCCTCAGCAACCACCCCCCCACCTCCAAAACCCCCCCAGCTCCCCCCGGGGCTGCTCCATCCCATTTGTTTCCCAGCTTGGAGGAAAACCTCAAGAAATCCCCCCCATTAATTTTCCTCTCCACACCCCACAGCACCCAGAGGGTTTCCCAGGAAGGGAGGGCAAAAACCAGGGAGAGAAGGATGGGAAGGGGGGGACACGTGCGATCACCCCAATCCCCTCAGCAAACATCCCCCACCCTCCAAAAGCCCCCCAGTACCCCCCCCGGGGCTGCTCCATCCCATGTGTTTCCCAGCTTGGGGGAAAACCTCAAGAAATCCCCCCCTTAATTTTCCTCTCCACACCCCACAGCACCCAGAGGTTTCCCAGGAGGGGAGGGCAAAAACCAGGGAGAGAAGGATGGGAAGAGGGTGGAGGGACAACGTACGAGCCCCCCGACCCCCCCAGCAAACACCCCCACCTCCAAAAGCCCCCCAGTGTCCCCCCCCGGGGCTGCTCCATCCCAGCTGCTTCCCAGCTTGGGGGAAAACCTCAGGAAATCCCCCCCCCCTTAATTCTCCTCTCCACACCCCACAGCACCCAGAGGGTTTCCCAGGAAGGAAGGGCAAAAACCAGGGTGGGGGATGTGCGAGCCCCCCGACCCCCCAGCAACCACCCTCCCACCTCCAAAACCCCCCCAGCTCCCCCCGGGGCTGCTCCAACCCAGCTGTTTCCCAGCTTGGGAGAAAACCTCAGGAAATTCCCTCCCCCCCCCTCTTAATTTTCCTCTCCACACCCCACAGCACCCAGAGGTTTCCCAGGAGGGGAGGGCAAAAACCAGGGAGAGAAGGATGGGAAGAGGGTGGAGGGACAACGTACGAGCCCCCCGACCCCCCCAGCAAACACCCCCACCTCCAACACCCCCCCAGCTCCCCCCCGGGGCTGCTCCATCCCAGCTGCTTCCCAGCTTGGGGGAAAACCTCAGGAAATCCCCCCCCCCTTAATTCTCCTCTCCACACCCCACAGCACCCAGAGGGTTTCCCAGGAAGGGAGGGCAAAAACCAGGGTGGGAAGGGGGGGGGGGGATGTGCGAGCCCCCAACCCCCTCAGCAACCACCCCCCCACCTCCAAAACCGCCCCAGCTCCCCCCCGGGGCTGCTCCATCCCAGCTGCTTCCCAGCTTGGGGAAAACCTCAAGAAATTCCCTCTCCCCTCCCCATTAATTTTCCTCTCCACACCCCACAGCACCCAGAGGGTTTCCCAGGAAGGGAGGGCAAAAACCAGGATGGGAAGGGGGGGGGGGATGTGCGAGCCCCCAACCCCCTCAGCAACCACCCCCCCACCTCCAAAACCCCCCCAGCTCCCCCCGGGGCTGCTCCATCCCAGCTGCTTCCCAGCTTGGGGGAAAACCTCAAGAAATTCCCTCTCCCCCCCCCATTAATTTTCCTCTCCACACCCCACAGCACCCAGAGGGTTTCCCAGGAAGGGAGGGCAAAAACCAGGATGGGAAGGGGGGGGGGGGGGGGATGTGCGAGCCCCCTGACCCCCCAGCAAACATCCCCCCCCCTTCCTAAACGGGTGATTACACAAAGATAAAGCAGATCCCGGGATCTGCCTGGAGATTTCCAAGGTTTTCCAGCCCAAGCCCTGAAGCACAGGACTCCTGCCGGCCCCGGGCTCGGCGGGTGGATTTTTTTTTTTTTTTTAATTTATTTTTTTATTTTTTATTTTTTTTTAATTTTTTTTTTTTTCCCCCAGCTTGAATAAGTGACATATAACGGCTGGAAAATATTTTTGGGCAGCCTGACAAGTGTGACTGCAAGCAGTAGCCTCTGCTTGACGACGCCTGGAAAGAGGAATCTGGGTGAAAAACTCGGAGCCAGAGAGCTCCAGGCACAGCTGGAAAACTTGGAGACCTCGGGAAAAGGGGGTTTGAGGAGAGGGGGGATGAGAGAAAGGGGGGATCGGGTTCTCCAGCCCCTACCGTGCGTATAAAAAGACCCCCAAATTCGGATACCCCGGGGAAGGGGCTCAAGGAAGGGGGGCTCAAGGAGAGGGGGGGTCGGAGAAGGGGGGGGATCAGAGAAGGGGGGACTCAGGTTCCTCAGCCCAATCTATTCACATAATGGGCCCCCCAAGATCGGATACCATGGGAAAGGGGGTTTGGGGAGGGGGGGGATCAGAAAAGGGGGGGTCGGGTTCCTCAGCCCCATCTATGCACATGAGTCCCCCAAGATCGGACACTCTGGGGAAGGGGGCTCAAGGAAGGGGGGCTCAAGGATGGGGCGGATCGTGGAGGGGGGGGATCGGGTTCTCCAGCCCCTTCTGTGCACATAATAAGACCCCCAAATTCGGATACCCCGGGGAAGGGGCTCAAGGAAGGGGGGGTCAGAGAAGGGGGGGGATCAGAGAAGGGGGGGGATCAGAGAAGGGGGGCCTCAGGTTCCTCAGCCCCATCTATGCACATAATGAGCCCCCCAAGATCAGATACCATGGGAAAGGGGGTTTGGGGAGGGGGGGGGATCAGAAAAGGGGGGGCTCGGGTTTCTCAGCCCAATCTATGCACATAATGAGCCCCCCAAGATCGGACACTCTGGGGAAGGGGCTCAAGGAAGGGGGGCTCAAGGAGGGGGGGGGGATCGGGTTCCCCAGCCCCTTCTGTGCACATAATAAGACCCCCAAATTCGGACACCCCGGGGAAGGGGCTCAAGGAAGGGGGGGTCAGAGAAGGGGGGTGATCAGAGAAAGGGGGGGCTCAGGTTCCTCAGCCCCATCTATGCACATAATGAGCCCCCCAAGATCGGACACTCTGGGGAAGGGGGCTCAAGGAAGGGGGGCTCAAGGAGGGGGGGTGCTTGGGTTCCTGAGCCCCATCCATGCACATAATGAGCCCCCCAAGTTTGGATATACCGGGGAAGGGGGTTCAGGGAGGGGGGGGATCAGAAAAGGGGGGGCTCGGGTTCCCCAGCCCCTTCCATGCACATAATGAGCCCCCCAAGATCGGACACTCTGGGGAAGGGGGCTCAAGGAAGGGGGGCTCAAGGATGGGGGGGATCGTGGAGGGGGGGGGGCTTGGGTTCCTGAGCCCCATCTATGCACATAATGAGCCCCCCAAGTTTGGATATACCGGGGAAGGGGGTTCAGGGAGGGGGGGGGATCAGAAAAGGGGGGGCCCCTTCCGTGCACATAATGAGCCCCCCAAGATCGGATACTCTGGGGAAGGAGGCTCAGGGATTGGGGGGTCAGAGAAAGGGGGGGGGGCATCGAGTTCCCCAGCCCCTTCCGTGCACATAATAAGACCCCCAAATTCAGATACTGCAGGGAAAGGGCTCAGAAAGGGGGGGGCTCGGGTTCCTCAGCCCCATCCGTGCACATGATGAGCCCCCCAAGTTTGAATACCCCAGGGAAGGGGGCTTGGGAGGGGGGGGCTCAGAGAAAGGGGGGGCTCAGAGAAAGGGGGGGCTCAGAGAAGGGGGAGGGCTCGGGTTCCCCAGCCCCATCCATGCACATGATGAGCCCCCCAAGTTTGATACCCTGGGGAAGGGGCTTAGGGAGGGGGGGCTCAGAGAAAAGGGGGGGAGATCGGGTTCCTCAGCCCCATCCATGCACGTGATGAGCCCCCCAAAATCGGATACTCCAAGGAAGGGGGTTCAGGGAGGGGGGGGCTCAGAGAAGGGGGGGCTTAGTCTCCTCAGGTTCCTCTCCCCCCTTCCATGTCCCCTTCCTCATGAATGGGGACAGCAGGGTGAGAGCCCCCCCCCAAAAAAGTGTCCATGGGGGGGACAAGGTGGGCTGGGAGGTGTGTCTGGGGGGGTGTCCCACATCCTCAATTCCTCAACAACTCCCTTGGGGTGGGGGTCAGAGCCAAGAGCACCTCCCGGGGCTTGGAAACGTTTGGTTTGTGCTGGCACTGGCTCTGCAAACACCCCCCCCCTCCCTAACCCAGCGCTGGGGGGGGGACGGGACTGGTGTGAGCGATGCTGGCTGCCATTGCTGATGTCACCAGGATGCCACCCCGGTGACTGCCACTCGGGACCGTGACCGGGATGTCCCGCTGACCGGGTGAAGGGAAAACGGGGTCACGATTCCTTCTTTCCTTCCTCCCAGGGCGGGGGGGGGGGTAGGGGGGGGTTGGGATTGGTCCAAGGGTTGACTCAACCCTTTTTGGCATCCTTGGAAGAGCCGTGGTGGCTTTTCCTCTGCCCTGGTGACGATGGCATCACGGTGGCGGGGGATGGGGGGAACACACACACACACGGGGGGGGGTGCTGCGGGATGGCACCTCCGGCACCAAATTCCTCTCCCTGAAGTTTTTGGGTGCTGAGGCCTCGGTGCTCAGCTCATCCTGACAGAGGAGGTGGGAGAGAAGCTCATTGCCCCCCCCCCAAAAAAAAGAACCCCTCAACCCCTTGCATAGAGCAGGGGGATGCCATGAGGAGAGGGTCTGGCTACCAAACAGCTGGATTTGGCCATCGTGGTCCTGAGGACCCCCAGCCAGAGGTGACCCCACCCCCACCCCCCCCGGATAGAGCTGCCAGGGTTGCACTAAGCATAGAAAAGGATTGGGTTGGGGGGGGGGAGCAGCGAGGTCTGGGGATGGGTGGGAGTCGGGGGGCAAAGCCAAAGCCCCCCCTGAATTATTCGGGTTCACCCAAATCGTCACCAATGCAAGGGAATGAAGCAGAGGAGGGGGTTGCGGGGGAAAAAGGGGTGGGGGGGGGAAGAAAAGGGGGGGTCCCGGCGGCTCTGGCCGGACGGTTTTGCAAGCTTTGCTGTTTCAGGCCGGGAGGGCAGGAAGGGAAAGGATTTTTTTTGGCCAGCAAAAAAGCCCTCATGTAGACAGAGTTATATCAACAGACGCCTTCCAGCACAGACAATGCCATGAAAGAGAAACGTGATCCTCCTGCCACGAACCCCCCCACCCCTGGGTCTCCCCCCCTTCAGTGCCCTCCTTTACTCCCTCAGCCCTGGGTTTCCCTCCCGTGCCTCAGTTTCCCCCTCTTGCCCCCCCACTTTCTCTTCCCTTTAGGGAGACGGGGATTGTGTGTGCACCCCTCCCCCCTCTCCTTCCCCCCCCCCCCTCTCCCGGCACTCAGCTTGCTCAAAACCCTTCCAAAAACTTGAGGAACATCTCAGCAAACACCCCCCCCCCTCAGCACAGCGGGACCCCCATCTTTGGGGGGCTCTGCCCGGCCCGGGGGTCCCCGCTTGGCCCTTGGGGAGAGGGCTACCGGGGAGAAAGAAGAAGAGAGCGGGGGGGGGGGAAGCTTTTCCTGGCTGTGGTTTGGGAAAGGAGAAAGCCAAGGGGGGGATGTGTCCGGTTTTGGGGTCATATGGGGGGGCTGCATGGGGTGGGGGCTGCCCATTGCCTGTGACAGCTGCCAGTGAGGACAATGTTGGGGACAGAAAGCGGGGGTGCCAGACCCCCCCCCCCCAGACCTCCCCTTCTCTGCTGCTCCTCATCCTAAGTACAACCAGATGCATCCCCCCCCTCGCCCCCCCCCCCCCTCTCAGGACCCCGGGGCCAAACTTTCCCCGTGCAAAGCCCCGAAGTGCGGGGCACACACACTCAAAACTCACACTTCCTCACACTCTCTCACACTTACTCACACTCCTACTCACACTCACCACCCCCCCACCCCCCTGAATCCCCTTTGTCTGCCCTCCCGCCCGGCCCGCCCGCCCCCCGCCTGCATCCCCCCCCTCTTCCTACCGGCTTTGCAGGGGTCTTTGTAATCCAGGGGCTCCTCGTCCTCCTCCTCCTCTTCCTCCAACACGTAGGAGTAGTCGGGGAAGTGCATGGCCCGGGCCAGGAGCAGGCAGAGGAGCAGCCCGCAGGTCCGCAGCCCGGCCATGGCTCCGCGGGCAGCGGGGGGGCAAGGGGGGTGGGTGTTGGGGGGGGGAAGTGTGTGTGAGGAGAGGAGGAGGAGGAGGAGGGGGGGGAGGCGTGTTTTGTTTTGTTTTTTTTCTTCTCTTCCCTTCTTTGCTTCTTTTTTTTTTTTCTCCTCCTCTTTCTCTTTCCCTTTTTTTTTTTTTTTTTTTTTTTTTTTTTTTTTTTTTTTTTTTTTTTTTTTTTTTTAGGGAAATGAGATCTGGCGGGGGCGGGTTCAAGCGCTGAGCTCGGCCCCTCCAGCCCCGGGCGCAGGGCTGGGAGCGGGGCCAACGCTGGAGGAGGATGAGGAGGAGGAGGAGGAGGAAAGGGAGGGGGGGCGGCGGGAACGAACCCCTCCTGGGGACTCTGCCAGTCCCCCCCACCCCGCCCACTCCCCCCGTAACCCCCGGACCCCATCCTGCACCCCTTGATCCCCGTCCCGCACCCTCCTGTCCCTCCCAGCACCCTCCGGTCCCGTCCTGTCCCCCCAGGCACCCCCCGTCCCATCTCGCCCCCCCCCCCCATTCCTGATCTTGTGTGTCCCCCCCCTCCCATCACAGGCTTGGCGAGCACCCTGGGGTGGGTGGGCGAGCACCCCGGAGGGTGGGCAAGAACCCCAGGAGCTGGGCGAGCACCCGGGGAGGGTGGGTGAGCATCCCCAGGAGCTGGGCTAGCATCTTGGGGGGGGTGGGCGAGCACCTCAGAGGACCAGCGGGGCCTTGGTGGGGAGGTGACAAAGCCCGGGGTGGATGTGTCACAGGTTGGGGGGGGGTCTGGGTGGCTGTGGGTGTCCCCAGGTCGGGGGGTGGATGCCCCCCATCTCAGGGGACCCGTGCAGGGACATTTCTACCCCTCCTGTTCCCACCCGTGTCCCTTGTCCCCTGGTGTCCCTCCATGCAAGCAGTGGGGACCAGGAGCTGAGTAGGAACTCCCCCAACCCCAAATTCCTGGCTTCCTCTTATTGATAAATCCCCCCCCCCCCCTCCCAGAATTTGCATTAAGGGCATTTTATTTATTTAGAATAAATATTAGGGTATTTTATTTATAATTTATTATATTATTATTTATTTGCAGTCACTTTTTCACTGTGCCTTGGGGACACTCTGGGTCCCCCTCTCTCCCCTGCCTCCCCCCAAGCCCCCCACCTTCCTTACTTCCAGGGACCTCCCATGCTCAGGGCCTGCACAATTTTCCTCCAGATCCCAGGAAAATCTCATCTCCAGACCCCTTTTTATATTTTTTCCCCTCCTCCACCAGCCCCTCATCCTGGGATTTGTTTTCCTGCAAAGTTTTCCAACCAATAAACTCCAGAAAACAGGGGAAAAACTGCACCCTCCCCCACTCCCCCCTGCATCCCAGGGATGGGAACATCAGCCACCGAGGGCTGGGAGATTCGAGGTTTGTGGTAAAACCCAAACCCGTAGCCCGACTGTTGGTGGTGCTGTGGGTAGGGTTCCATGGGAGGGTTAGGGCCAGCCAAAGTTTTCAGTGGTCACTCTTTGCATTTGTTTGCCAGTGAAACAGAGAAAGACCCTGACAGGGTTAACTCCTGATGGGATTAATTCATAGAATCATAGAATCATAGGATGGGCTGGGTTGGAAGGGAGCTCAGAGCTCCTCAAGTCCAACCCTTGATCCACTCCTGCTGCAGTTCCCAGCCCATGGCACTCAGTGCCACATCCAGGCTCTTTGGAAAGATCTCCAGACACGGAGAATCCACTCCTTCCCTGGGCAGCCCATTCCAATGCCTGATCACCCTCTCCAGAAAGAAATTCTTTCTCATCTCCAACCTAAACCTCCCCTGGCACAACTTGAGACCCTGCCCTCTTGTCTTGCTGAGAGTTGCCTGGGAAAAGAGCCCAACCCCCCCCTGGCTCCAACCTCCTTTCAGGGAGTTGCAGAGAGTGATGAGGTCTCCCCTGAGCCTCCTCTTCTCCAGCCTCAACACCCCCAGCTCCCTCAGCCTCTCCTCATAGGAGACACGTTAACTTTCCACTAAAGCAGTGTGAACATCTTCTGTCTGTAAGTACAGATCTTGCTTTTAAAACCAGGACACTGCCAAGGCCAACGAGGCAGCGAGGGGATTAACTTCTGCAAAAGTGTAGGTCTTGTTCTCAAAGCAAGGCACTGCCAAGGCTAGGTAGGCACTGGAGGAGTGCGAACACCTGCACGGAGACAGGATGAGGATGCCACAACCAGCAGATAAGGGAGAAATTATCACCAGGGTCCAATTTCGTTCTGTAACAAGAGGATGAAGTCATCGAAAACAGGAGAGGGCTCCGCCTCGACTCCGCCCAGACTCCGCCCGGACTCCGCCTGTAATGAATATTATAATTATATGTTGCAAACTTATGAATATGCATGTCACCTCCCCTATAAATACTCCAACCCTTTCCCTCAGGGCAGGAACTCTTTGTCCAGCGCGAGTTGGGAGTTCCTCGGAACCGAAAATAAATACCTTTGTTGTTTAAAGGCTCAAAACTCTGTCTCTAAACAGTTTTGCTTGGCCTTTTTGGGCTTCATTTTGGCGACCCAGATGGGACTGGACTCCGTCGTGCCGTGATCCAGGGGGGCCCGGGGATGCTTTTTGGGGCTCCGCGACGAATTCTGTCGGATCAGCCTCCCCTACTCCCTTGGCTTACGCGCCGATGGACACCAGACCTTCCTCATACTGAAAAGGTATTTATATAGATATTTGTTTGGGTTTCGAGGCCTCTAGGATTTTTTTGGGGGGGTTCGAGTCCCTCAGGATTTCCAGGGACGCGGCGGACACCCCCAGACTGGCAGGTCAGGTCAGGTCTGAGTCCCTTTTCAGGGTTAAGCGGTTCGAGTCCGGTTAACTCTGATGCTTCAAGAGAAGGGTTCGAGTCCCTTCTGGGGTTTGAGTCCCCAGGAGAATTTAAGTCCTTCCACTGCAGTGTGAAATACTTCTCAGGGTTAAGCGGTTCGAGTCCGGTTAACCCTGATCCTCAAGGAGAAGGGTTCGAGTCCCTTTTGGGATTTGAGTCCCCAGGAGAATTGTATGGTGTTGATAAGGGACTTGTGTTAATGCTGTGATCCTTGATTCTGGGATCCCTCGCTGATATGTTGGTTGTTGATTGTGCTGTCAGTGTTTTGAGTGTTTGTTGCGCCTCTTTTTAAGAGAATTAAGTGTTTTGAGTGATTACGCGTCCTTATCAAGAAAAGTTTTGTAGCTTTACCTTCGGGGGGGGGGATGTCTCGGGGGCTGCTGCGACACCGGGCAGGTATTCGTGGTCTGTAGTGACATCTTGTGACCCTAGGCGGTAAAGCAACGTGTAAATTCTGTGTTTTTTACCTGTGCAAAGGATGTGTGTGAGGATGGAAGTGACTGAGACGCGATATCATTGCGGTCCTGATTTGCGTTTCCGTGTCACCTGCGAGGGGGGGGGTCAGAGACGGACGAAGCGATTGGTGTGGATTGTTGGAACGAGTAAGCTGAGTGTTGATTATCTGGAAAGAATTTGGTAACTTAGAGAGAGAGCCCTTTTGGTTGTAATGTCTCAAGTGGACATATGGGGGCTGAATAAAGTAAGGAAATTAATACCAACCCCCCCCTTGGGATGCATTTTAAAGCATTGGAAAGAACTCGGTGGAATTCCGTGGGGAAATAAGAAGAAAAAGACACTTGTGAAATATTGCCAAGGTTGGTGGCCTCTGTATAAACTAGATGATGGAGAAGAATGGCCACCAGGTGGAAGTTTAAACTATAATACCAGCCTACAACTTCTGCTGTTCCTCCGTAGGATGGGAAAGTGGGATGAAGCAGTGTATGCAGACATGTTCTTTACCTTAAGGGATAAGCCAGAATGGCAAATGATTGTGGAATAAATGTAACACCTCAAGATCCCTTCGTGTTAGCACTAGAATGGGATCAGAAAAACAGCAGAGCGAAGGGTCGTGATGCTTGTAGCATAGGGAAATGATGCCTTAAGCTGAAAGAGAAAGGCAATGAAACAGAAAGTGCCTTTAGCCTCCGAGAGTACCAGCTCATTGTACCAGGGCATGGAGTACCTGCAGTACCACTGCCAATACCACAACAGAGGGGCAGCAGTGGGTCCTGCCTAGAATCAGGGGATGAAAGAACCGAAGAGGTGGAAAGGGCTCCAGAAAGACCAAGATAAGGAGAAAGCCCTGCAGGAGACGGGGAAGAGAACTAGAAAAGGAGAAGGCAGAATAGAAGTGGCAAAGGCTAAAGCTGAAACAGAAAAGGCAAAACTAGAAGCGGAGAAAGCGAGAAGAGAAGCAGAAAAAGTAAAAGCAGAAGTTCCCAGAGAGGGAACCAGCCATCCATATTTATTGCTGCAACACAGGAGGTTAATTACACAGGGCTTATTAAAAGCAATACCGAGGGTGATAAACTGGGGAGCTCTATATGAAGTTACACAAAGACAGGATGAAACACTGTCAGAATTTTTGGACAGACTTAGAGCAGCGATGAGACAATATACCCCCTTAGATCCTGGGTCAGAACAAGGCAAGCAACAATTACTAGGATTAGTGATGGGACAGTCCAGTGCAGATATCAGAAGGAAATTACAAAAACTTGGACAACCTGCTGATAAAAGCCTAGAGGCTTTAATGAACAAAGCCTGGAAAGTATATAATAATAGAGAAAAAAAGAAAAGAAGGAGAGTAAGAAGCTTGCAAGGATCGTTGCAGCAGCAAAATCAACTCCAGGATTCCCAGAAACAAATCCTAGGGGTACAGGGCATGGGTATGCCATGAGAGGAAGAGGAAATATCCAGCGAGCCAGAGCAGCCCCGGATCAATGTTCCTATTGTTGGCAGATAGGACACTGGCAATGAAATTGCCCTAAGTGAAACAAGGAACTTGGGGGGGGCTATTGTGGCTCATAAATGAAATTATTAAGACTCTACATCCGGTAGTGGCTAACTATTATATGCTCCTGACCAAACTCAAAGATAATCTGATTTGGTTTACAGTGTTGGATTTGAAAGATGCATTTTTCTGCCTTAGCCTAGCCCCAGAAAGCCAAGAGATTTTTGCCTTCGAATGGGTGTTTGTTAACAAAGGGAGGAAGACACAGCTAATCTGGACAGTGTTACCTCAAGGTTACAAAAATAGTCCTACAATATTTGGAAATCAATTGGCTAAAGAATTACAACAGTGGGAGCGACCACAGGGAGAGGGCACCCTTCTGCAATATGTGGATGACTTACTGATAGCAACTGAAACAGAGGAACGAGGCATTGAGTGGACAATCTTGTTGTTAAATTTCTTGGGTTTAAACAGCTATCAAGTCTCTCAACAGAAAGCACAGCTGGTGCAGGAAAAGGTGGTCTACCTGGGATACGAGATTTCTGGAGGACAGTGATCCCTGGGAACCTCAAGGAGAGAAGCCATCTGCCAGATGCCCAAGCCTGAAATGGTGAGAGACCTGTGAGCCTTCTTAGGAATGACAGGTTGGTGTTCCCTGTGGATATACCAGCATGGGATACTTGCTAAACCCTCTATGATTTGTTAAAGCAACCTAAAATTATTCTAGTCTGGACTCTTGAAGAGGAAGCAGCCTTTAGAAGACTGAAACAAGAGCTGATGATGAAACAAAGAAAAGACCCTGACAGGGTTAACTCCTGGTGGGATAAATTCCTGTAACTTTCCACTAAAGCAGTGTGAACATCTTCTGTCTGTAAGTACAGATCTTGCTTTTAAAACCAAGACACTGCCAAGGCCAACGAGGCAGTGAGGGGATTAACTTCTGCAAAAGTGTAGGTCTTGTTCTCAAAACAAGGCACTGCCAAGGCTAGGTAGGCACTGGAGGAGTGCAAACACCTGCACGGAGACAGGATGAGGATGCCACAACCAGCAGATAAGGGAGAAATTATCACCAGGGTCCCATTTCGTTCTGTAACAAGAGGATGAAGTCATCGAAAACAGGAGAGATCAAGATTTCTTACTTCATCCAAAGACCCTCCCGACATCTCCACCCGGACTCCGCCCAACTCCGCCCGGACTCTGCCCGGACTCTGCCTGTAATGAATATTATAATTATATGTTGCAAACTTATGAATATGTATGTCACCTCCCCTATAAATACCCCAACCCTTTCCCTCAGGGCAGGAACTCTTTGTCCAGCGCGAGCTGGGAGTTCCCCGGATCCGAAAATAAATACTTTTGTTGTTTAAAGGCTCAAAACTCTGTCTCTAAACAGTTTTGCTTGGCCTTTTTGGGCCAAACTTTTTAGTGGTCACTCTTTGCTTTTGTTTGCCAGTCCCGATCGTTCGGACTTCCTGGAGCCCCTTTGAACAACACTGGAGACAGGCCCCCAAGGGCTGGGAGATTCCAGGTTTGTGGGAAAACACAAACCCATAGCCCAAATGTTCATAGAATCATAGGATGGGCTGGGTTGGAAGGGAGCTCAGAGCTCATCAAGTCCAATCCTTGATCCAGTCCTGCTGCAGTTCCCAGCCCATGGCACTCAGTGCCACATCCAGGCTCTTTGGAAAGATCTCCAGACACGGAGAATCCACTCCTTCCCTGGGCAGCCCATTCCAATGTCTGATCACCCTCTCGGTAAATAAATTCTTTAGAAAGAATGTTGCTGGTGCTGAGGGGCTAAATCAGGTTAGCATGAATGATACTGCAGAAATCCTGAGTGCTAGAATCAATATTTCAGGCAGCAACAGTGCTGGCAGAATTAAAGCAGGCTTTTCTCAGTGTCAATCCAGTGCTGCTATCAGTTACTGGTAGCAGATTCTCCAGTCCTTGGGATATTATTAAGGCATTTGCTTAACAGCATTAGATTGCACCAACAGAGAATGTGTGATCTATGTATATGAACAACTCTTTGGATGTGAAAGGTTTTGTACTGGAGCAAGCCTTGGCCCCAAAGGCTATATCCAAATCTGTAAAAATCTTTCTATTTTAATTTAGGTATTCTGGAGGCAGCTTCTGATCCCAGTGTTACTGTTGTGACTCTCAGTGTTTCCAAAATGTTCCTGCATATCCATGCTGTGCTTGGATCAGAGGTTAGGATATACAAATCAACTTTGGCACAGAATGAGTTAGGATGAACTTCATAGTCTGGTAATTGAGATCAGATTCTGGCCTGTAGCATTTCCTCTCTCCCTCCCTCCAGCTTTAGCTAAATAGTTGTGCTGGGAACTTCAGCTAGAACAAATCAGCTCAAAATAATTCTGAACAGTTTGTTTTTTCCAGTTAGTGCAGACAGAGACATCCCTATGAATGATTATGGATCCACAGCCTGCTAAAATCATCCCTTCCTGTCCTCCAGATCTCCACATTAGCACCCAGAACACCACTGCTGCTCTAGTGGACAGCAGTGACTCCATCAGGCCAGGCAGTACATGTCCCTGGGTCAGAAGATGTATCACTAGTTGATACAGATGGAACATTCTGCCTTCCTGAGAACTGGATCCAAATAGAAGGTGAGCTGTTATTAGCATCAATGGAGGTGCTTTTAAAAACATATGTCAGTTTGTGGCTACAAAATCAAGAGAGGAAACAACATGCCATGGCAGAGGGGCAGAGGTAGCTCTTCCAGGAGCTGCTTTTCAGGTCATCCCATACCACAGGCACACACCTGGCTTTGGACCACTCCTTCACTGTGCATTGCTTTACATGGACTCTTTTTAAAGTGCCCTTAGAAACACTTCAGGTTTTGTTGGTAGAAGTGGAAAGAATATATTTTGGCAGCCAAGTTACTGTACAAACAATTTAGCCAGCATCTTCTTACCCTAGTGACACTGTGATTCTTTGATTCACAACCAAACTGCTCTGCCTTTCACCAACGTCAAATCATAGAATCATAGAATTGGCTGGGTTGGAAGGGACCTCAGAGATCATCTAGTCCAACCCTTGAACCACTGTTGCGGTTGCTAGACCATGGCACTGAGTGCCACATCCAGGCTCTTTTTAAATAGCTCCAGGGACGGAGAATCCACTCCTTCCCTGGGCAGCCCATTCCAATGCCTGATCACCCTCTCCGTAAAGAAATTCTTTCTCATCTCCAACCTAAACCTCCCCTGGCACAACTTAAGACCATGCCCTCTTGTCTTGTTGAAAGTCATCTGGCAAAAGAGACCAACGTCCACCCGGCTCCAACCTCCTTTCAGGGAGTTGCAGAGAGCGATGAGGTCTCCCCTGAGCCTCCTCTTCTCCAGGCTGAACAACCCCAGCTCCCTCAGCCTCTCCTCATAAGGTCTGTGCTCGAGTCCCTTCACCAGCCTGGTTGCCCTCCTTTGGACCTGCTCCAGCACCTCAAGCTCCTTCCTGAACTGTGGGGCCCAGAACTGGACACAGGACTCAAGCTGTGGCCTCCCCAGAGCTGAGCACAGGGGCAGAATCCCTTCCCTGGACCTGCTGGCCACGCTCTTCCTGAGCCAGCCCAGGATGCCATTGGCTTTCTTGGCCACCTGGGCACACTGCTGGCTCATGTTCAGCTTCCTAAATACCACTGAGTAGAGCAGTTCCCTTTACCCTGAAGAGTTTCAGCAAATCCTCTCTTTCTGCAGGCTTCCCCCTTCCCAGCTCAACGAGGCTGGCTGGCAGGTTTTTTTCTATAGCAGATCTAAAGCAGTCTTTCCTAGCAGCTGATTTCTAGAGCTGCAGCCACCAGAGGACAAGAGTCCCCCAGCCTGAGCTGCTAGACAGCTCTACCCTGCAGCCATCCTATATTAAAAGCTTAAAGCTGGCTTAAATCAACGGGAGTACTTCCATCTACTGCAGTGGTCTTTGGATCGGGTCCTAGAGTCCTTTTAGTATTGAAAAAAACCCAACTAAACCAGCAAGATGCTTTATATAAACTCAGAAACAAGGTTTCATAAACTGAAAAAAGCCCCTGGCATTTGGAACGCTGGGTTTTGCTGCAACTTGTCATCTGGATGTTAAATGGTCCTTTTTATTTATAATAAGTTTATTTTTTAAATACCCGTGTTATGAACAAGCCACAGCAACAGAGGAGCTGTAATCCAAAACCCTGCAAGTTTTGTTGTAAATCTCTGAAAAGATGGGTCTCCCTGGTGCTGTAATGGGACTGGCAGTGCTCATGAACACTGACATTCAAAGGGAAGTGCCTAAAGGACAGTTTTAAGCCAAAATTTAGCAGAGATTGTTGATCTGCTTGCCCACAGGCATGGCACCAGCTCACTGGCCACGCAGGGACTTGATAAAGTGTGAGGGAGCAATGGAATAACCCCAGACACATAGAATCATAGAATTAGCCGGGTTGGAAGGGACCTCAGAGATCATCTAGTCCAACCCTTGACCCACCGGAGCAGTTGCTAGACCATGGCACTGAGTGCCACATCCAGTCTGTTTTTAAATGTCTCCAGGGACGGAGAATCTACCACCTCACCGGGCAGTCCATTCCATAGCCTGATCACCCTCTCCGTGAAGAAATTCTTTCTAATATCTAACCTAAACCTCCCCTGGCACAACTTAAGACTGTGTCCTCTTGTCTTGTTGAAGGTCGTCTGTGAAAAGAGTCCAGTTCCCACCTCGCTACAGCCTCCTTTCAGGGAGTTGTAGACAGCAATGAGGTCTCCCCTGAGCCTCCTCTTCTTCAGGCTGAACAGCCCCAGCTCTCTCAGCCTCTCCTCATAGGGCCTGTGCTCCAGTCCCTTCACCAGCCTGGTTGCCCTCCTTTGGACCTGTTCCAGGACCTCTACATCCTTCTTAAACTGAGGGGCCCAGAACTGGACACAGTACTCGAGGTGTGGCCTCACCAGCGCTGAGTACAGGGGCAGAATCACCTCCCTGGACCTGCTGGTGACGCTGTTTCTGATCCAGGCCAGGATGCCATTGGCCTTCTTGGCCACCTGGGCACATTGCTGGCTCATGTTCAGTTTCTTGTCGATGCAGACTCCCAGGTCCCTTTCTGCCTGGCTGCTCTCAGCCACTCTGTCCCCAGCCTGTAGCGCTGCATGGGGTTGTTGTGGCCAAAGTGCAGGACCCGGCACTTGGCCTTGTTGAACCTCATCCCGTTGGAATCGGCCCAGCTCTCTAGTCTGTCCAGGTCCCTCTGCAGAGCCCTCCTGCCTTCGAGTTGGTCCACACTTCCTCCCAGCTTGGTGTCATCTGCGAATTATCATTTGCAGCTGGAGAAGAGAATGAGGAGAATTGGATTAAATTTTGCCTGTTCTATGTGACTTCATCTGAACCTATATTTTCCAGAAATGGGAATATAAAGAGCTCCTGGGTTCAACACAATAAACCCCTTGCTGACCATTTGCATGATTCAGGACAAACCCACGTTTTCTAATCATACAGCTGAAGACAAGACATTAAAAACATTTAATAGGCTTTAGACAGCATCTAAAAAGCTACCTAGCTCCTCAGGCTACCCTGGGGAAGGACAACAACAATTGTATATTGCCTTCAGCAGGAGAAGAGCTTCGGTTAATTCAAAATACTTAAGACAAAAATATTCTAAATAATAGTTATAAAGCCTTTCATCCTCACTGATGAAAGATGCTATTGAAATGCACAGTGTTTGCTGGTAGTTTGCCTTCCCACTTAGTGCACTGTTTCTAGGCAAATATCTCATCCTTTTGAATAATACAGTGTGGAGTGAAAAGATAAACTCCTGTAATTATCTCTTCCCATAGCATAGCTGTGCTGAAAAGACAAACTGACTCCTTCAGTATTACTGCTCACAGAGAAATCCGACCCAAAGAGTACGTGGGAAGATTAGCCTGACTTTAAAACATCTTTCCACACAATGGGCACCACCATCTTGTGGTTCCATATGACAGGCACCACCATCTTGTGGTTCCATATGACAGGCACCACCATCTTGGAGGTTCCATATGACAGGCACCACCATCTTGTGGTTCCATATGACAGGCGCCACCATCTTGGGGGTTCCATATGACAGGCACCACCATCTTGTGGTTCCATATGACAGGCGCCGCCATCTTGGAGGTTCCATATGACAGGCACTGCCATCTTGGAGGTTCCATATGACAGGCACCACCATCTTGGGTGTCCCCAGTTCCTTCCCCCCCTCATTTTTGGGGGCTCAGAAAATTTTTTTTTTTTTTTTCCCAGATGACTTTCAACAAGACAAGAGGGCAGGGTCTTAAGTTGTGCCAGGGGAGGTTTAGGTTGGAGATGAGAAAGAATTTCTTTCTGGAGAGGGTGATCAGGCATTGGAATGGGCTGCCCAGGGAAGGAGTGGATTCTCCATGTCTGGAGATCTTTCCAAAGAGCCTGGATGTGGCACTGAGGCCATGGGCTGGGAACCACGGGGGGAGTGGATCAAGGATTGGACTAGATGATCACTGAGGTCCCTTCCAACCCAGCCCATCCTATGATTCTATGATTCCTCATACCCTGCTTCTTGAGGATGCTACAGCACGGTGCAAAAGCATTTCAAAAAAGGCCTGGGACCACCTCCAAACTGTAACAGAGGTGAGGAGGAGTCTGGGGCTGGAGGAGGAATCACTGCCAGTTTAACAAGAAAGCAGAAGAGGTTCTCCTTACAGCCTCCCACTGCCTGATGCCACCTGTCAGCACAGGCATGGTGGTCACCAGAGGGAAAGGGTTGGGACCGTGCTGGTTACCTCGGCCACCCTCTGTTTTGTGGTGAGATTATTTCAGTCTTCAGGGCTGCCAAAACATGAGCACTGAAACCACTTCATCTGAGCAGCAAAAGAGCTTATAAGAAAGCTCAGGAACATCTGAGGAGATAATATTAGCACGTCTCCCAGTTTGGAAGTGCATTTTGCTCCCCTATATCAGGAGGGAGTGGAAACTCCTATTTTGAGAAAAACCTCTTGGCATCAAGCCTGCCCTGGGAGATCAATTTAGAAATAAGGCAAACTGCAAATGCCACAGTCACAGATCTGGGTTTGCTCTGGGTCAGAAATCATTCAAGCATTGGCTTTGTGTTGCATGCAAGGATTTCCAGGGACAAGCACTTAGGATGGAAGGATGCAAGAATGACTTCAGCCTGATATCTGCCAAGAAAATTATCTCTCCCTTTGTGGACTTAGAAATAAGGGAAGCTTTTTCAGTTTTGCAGCTGTCAAAGACACTTGAATTCCTAAATATTAAGTCTTTTTTTACAACTATGATTCTTTGGTTAATTTCCTGATTTGTTCTAAGGTCAGGCTGAAGAGTTTGAATTATCACACTCTTTAGACACTCATTAGGGCTTACTAGAAGTCTTTTAGAGATGGAGAATTTGTCATGTTCTTTGGTAGTCTGAACTGATGGTGTTTTGCTCTCACCAATAAAAAATAATGCATCCAATTTCTAATTTATCTTCCAGAGACCAACTTCTTTAAATGCAGCAAAATGATAGAAATAGTCTCAGTTTTTTCAAAGAGATCTTAGTGATCCAAAAGACAATAGAAATCCCAGTGCTGTATCATGCTGCTGTTCTCAAGCTGCTGGATAGTAGTATCAATACAGATCTGAAAGAAGCAAACTCCTTTTTCTTTGGTTGTCTTGAAAAATGACTTCTGATTATTTTTAAATGCTGATTTATTTCTGTGGCTTGATTCTTTTGTCTTTGAATAATTCCTGCCTTTCCATTTACTCTGTTCTCACTTCTGAATTTAGATTAGGCTGCTATTGGCTTTCATAAGAAGTGCTAATATCCCTTAGGTTAAGAATAATTAGATGTTAATTTTCAAAATCTGAAAGAAAATTACACTTCTAATTCATCATTTCGGGTAAAATAGCTGGCTTAAAAGGCATACACAGCTACATTAAACAAAGGTCTAGCCATTTTTTTCCTAAACAAAAATTAACCTCAGTACAAATTAAGATGATATGATTCTAGTTAGATTAATGACACCAATCAAGCTAACACATTTCTAAAGCTCCCAGAGTTCATGTGAGAAGGCAGCAGCAGATCAGCAACTGCAAAGCAGCATCACTCTGGCTACATGTTGCTTTACTGGCTCTGATGTCCCAGCATTAACCCATTTACAGCAGCTGACAAGCTGCTCATCACCTTTTGGGGAGACCCAAAAACCCCTTTTCTAGCAGGATTGCCTCTGTTGGAGCAGGTAAAATTTATCCAAAAGGAACTGGGGAACACTGTCTGTATGAAACAAGGGTAAGAAGACTACACTCTTAGCTTATTGCAGTGGGCAAAAAGTTTCATGTAAGGGGTTAATTATGCCATTAAATTTTCTTTGGCCTTCTCAGTTGCTTGCAAACATTTTTTTGCTTATGTTTCTGAAGCTGAAGTTGAAGTTCACTAAATCTTTGAGACCTTTGCAGTCACCATTGCATGTTCCTATTTGGGATGAGTCTATAGATGCCTGTATCAGCCTCATGCAGTAGGGGAGTACATTTCCCTCCTTGTATGTTGCCATTCCTGCTTGTGGGATCAGATATCTCCACGAGCTAGAAGATGTCTCCACGAGCTTCCCAACTCTGCTGTCAGGTCCCCTTTTTACCCTAACCTTGCTTTCAGACGTGCAGACCAGAGGATGGCAAGGCTGTACAGAACATGCCCAGAACAGCTACTGCAACAGGTGGTTAGTGGCCAATTTGCTGTTTGCCACCTGCTTGGGTAGATACTGATTTGTATTTTTATACATAGCTTCCAGCAAAACAAATGTCCCCAGTGAGCTGAACACAGAGTTCTGAGTATTCAGGCCCTTTGCAGCACCAGGAAGAGGCATATGATTCTTATGTGTCCTCTGGAGCCTTTCAATATGCCCAGATCCATATGTAAATATAGCTTGAGATGGGATTTATATTGGGATGTTTCCCAGTGAAGCCAGCAGACACTCCAGGCATGTAACAAATGAAACAACAACCCAATCAAGCCTTGTAATTTAATTTAACTGCCTCTTTTTGAGTATGTGTCATGCATTCAGAATTAGACAACTGAATTCCCCATCAAAATCTTCCTTGGTTATAACAACATAGTGAAAGGCATAGAAGTGCCTTAAAATAGCTTGTTAGCAATCACATGAAACATATTATTTTGGCAAAAGGAGGAGGGAATTTATGGGTCTGGACTCAGTGCTCATAAATAAGTACATGCTCCTTTTTCTTTGCATTGGCATGATTTTGGCTTTTCATATTCCCCATGCACTTTATACCTTCTCATATAACTATTCAGTAGATGGGAATGTTGGGGGGGGAAGCAGGAATTTATCCAAGCTGACCTGTCTGACAGGAGTTCTCAACCTTGCAAGGAAATTCCTCCTGGGCTGGTTGTTTTCCTGCAAAGCTTCTTCTGCTTTAACATCCTGAGGTCAGAGAAGCTGCTTCTTCTACTGAACCTGTTCTAAATGTTATTTTCCTTAATGGAAGCAGCTGCAGGAGTGAGTTTGAGGGGACAGCATATTTTAGCTTGTTGTCTCCACATTATGGGATACTTGGTAGCAGCAAAATGCCTTTCTTGAAGAAGTTAAGTCTGGAGTAGAGGAAAAAAAGGCAGAATGGCACCAAGTCTGCTGCTTAAATGCACCTGTAACAGCAGAGGACACCCCAGAGTAGTGCCTGGACTAAGTACTTAAAAAACCCCAAAGACTGAAGAGATCTTTTTCCCTGTGATTTTAGTGTGATGGGATTCTGAATTAGGAATATTGCAAATATCAGTTCCCTAAGACTGTACAGAAATGGCCAATGGAATACGAATGAGAATAAGAACAATACCCAGACTTAAACCCCATTCATCTCTGAAATGGATCTCTCAGGATTTTTCAGAAAGCCCTGTTTCTTCAGTGGATAACTTAGGATGTGATTAAAACGCTGGTTTCTGTAAAAAAATTCTCAATTAAAAAGTAAAAAAATTCACAACAGATGCGAGGACTTAAAAGCTTAAATATAAACAAAAAGCTGCAGGGTGTTTGTGGAAAAGGGTGCTCTTTGTAGTGTTGGCTGCCAGAACTTCTCTTTCAGCACTGCCAGTTTTCAGAAGGGGAAGCAGCTCTCCAGGAGATCACATTTACATTCTGCTTTTGGAGCTTAGTTATGGGATTATTACTCAGTGGGGCATCCTCAAACTATAAAAGGCACTGAAAGATTTTTTTTTTTCCTTTTCCAAATCAGCTGAATTTCTCTCAATTCTTAAAATTAAATAAAATGAATAAAATGTCAGGGGGACCTGGGTTTCTTTTGCAGGTGGGGAAGTGATTACTGACTCCTGGGCTTAGCATCACTGCCTGTAACCAACAGATTCCTTTTGTCCTTTTTGCAAGTGCTCAAGGAAAGAAATGCTTTTAAAACCTGAGACTCCTTGGTAATACTCTTTCTGCCTGCCCCTCTCCCTCTCTGAATCTCCGGATATAGCACTGTTAGTTTGAGGGTTTTATGACTCTCAAGGGAAACACTGAACATTCCTGAAACTGAAGTAGCATTTTAGAGCCCCTGAGCTGGAGTTCAGATAGCACAAGCTCTCCCAAGGATAAATCATGGGAGCTGCCAACACAAGGGATAGTTGGTTTAAGAGGCATGAGACAAATAAACATTGATGTTGTTACTCGATGTGCTAATAAATAGTAAATGTTTCAGCACCAAGGGGTTCAGTGTGGTTTCCAGCTGCAACTTGATAAGGAAGAATCACAACTGGAGGCAGGTGGTGTTAGAAAAACTTCTCTTGAAGGCTTCATTTGCTGCCAGCTGCCTCCATCTCAGCAGCTCTATTGTGGAATAAAACCAAAAAAACAAATAAAACCAACCAGTAAAGGAGTAGGCAGCAGCTCTTCAGCTTTATGCCAACACCAAACAACGCAATGAAATTGTGAATTTTAAGACCAAAGACTAATATGGGGAAAAAACCCGCAACCCAAACCCACAAACCAAAACTAAAAAAAATTTAGAGAAAATACTCTAGTACAGCAGAGCTTTATTGAGCTGAAAATTGCTATGGCTTTCACTGATCAAAACAGGGATTTCTCCAGTTTTCACCCCTCAGGAGCTGGTCTAACATGGCTAAAAACTGAGGAGTATCTGAGAGAGATTGGTGGGACGGGAAGTACATTACTAACACCAGATATCTGTGTTCATCAACACTTTGCTCCTCTGAATGCCCTGGGATTGTTAACAGGAAAACTGGACAGAAGATGGGTTCGACATTTAGCCGCTGCCTTTCCACCATATGGGTTGCAAGCAATGCGGTACATGTGAGACACAACCACCAGCAGAACGCTGACACAACCCCTCTATTCCGAATCCAGCGCTCCCAAGATGGCGACCGCCGGCTCTGCCACGCACACCGCCCCCTCCAGAGGCGGGAAAAGGGAGGCGGGACTTCAGGCTAACAGACAGGGCTCCTAACCAATGGGAAGGCTTCTCCGGGGATCGCGACCAATGGGTGAGCAGGGTTTAGCTCCCTGAAGCGCGTGCTTCGCCGTGTGGCCATTTACCTCAGGCAGCGGGGCTGAGGTGAGGAGCGCTCCCGGTGGGGTTTACACAAGAAAGGTGAGGACTGAGCGCCCTCAGCGCCTCATTTTGTGGGTGATTCTTTTCTTCTTGGTATATCTCCTTCCTTGAGTGAACCTTTGTCTCTTTTGGGTGTGTGATTCCGTTTTTCTGGGCCCTTTTATGTGGGAGGTTTTCCCTCGTGTGTGCTCGTTTTGGGGTGGCTTTCTAAAAGGACTGTTTGAGAAAACTTAGGAGTTCACCATCTACAACTCCCTGAAAGGAGGTTGGAGCCAGGGGGGGGTTGGGCTCTTTTCCCAGGCAACTCTCAGCAAGACAAGAGGGCAGGGTCTCAAGTTGTGCCAGGGGAGGTTTAGGTTGGAGATGAGAAAGAATTTCTTTCTGGAGAGGGTGATCAGGCATTGGAATGGGCTGCCCAGGGAAGGAGTGGATTCTCCGTGTCTGGAGATCTTTCCAAAGAGCCTGGATGTGGCACTGAGTGCCATGGGCTGGGAACTGCAGCAGGAGTGGATCAAGGCTTGGACTTGATGAGCTCTGAGGTCCCTTCCAACCCAGCCCATCCTATGATTCTATGAATTCCTAAGTCAAGCTGAATAATATTACTTTCTTACCTGGCATCTAAACTTGTGGTTTTCTTTGCTCAGTATGAGAATGCTCAGTAATCTTGACTGGAATAAACCTTGATTTTAAGTGACTGCCCTGGTTGTTCTGTGGGTGCCTCTGTAACAATAACTAAGCCTGCCTAGCTCTAGGTGCTCCCCTGATAAATCCTGTTTTCTTTGAGTTTAAGCATGTGTAACTGGTGAAAAAAGTGACCTGTAAAGGCTGTTTACTCCGCATTAGTAGAGAACTTGCCACTCAGTAAGGAAGCAGGATGCAGCTCCAAGAAAGGCAGTTTTCCACAGCTTTGCCCAGCTCCATCACTAGGGATCAGGTGTGTGTTGTGAGGGAGGGAAAAATTCAGGGCCATTTGCTAATCTCTGTGTATGGCTTTCCATAGTGAGGAAACAAGGAAAAAACGAGCTATTTAATGAAGCCCTCTAACACCTTTTCCCATTTGTATTGCAACAGATATGTGGAAGAGTGAAGAAACAAGTTGGGAGTCTGCAAAACCAGGTGTTTACTCTTACTGGTAAATAAGTTCAGGGCAGGTTTTTCTATTTAAAAGTAAATCTTGTACAGACCTCCAGTTTCTAGAACAAAGCTTAAGAGAACTGATTGCTACTACTCCTTACAGGTTAAATCTTTCCCTCATTTTTTTTTTAAAGTTGGTCTCAACTGTGGTGAAGCCTGCAGACCTTCAGTAGGATGCTCTAGGCTAAGCTTTGATGGGATCTGCATGTCTACACACATATCCACAGAAACACTTGCTCAGATATGTAATTATTGAGTTGTTTGCAGACGTTTCTCTATACCAGTAGCTTTCTACTCTCTGGGGATGTGAGGTATAAATACTTTCTTGGGAACAAAAACCCCAAACAAACAAGGAAACAGACTGTAGCTCACATGTCACAAATGGCACATTCCCCTTCTGTAATTTATTTGTTCACCTAGCAATGTTTCATATACATTGTTAAAAAAAAAGACCATAATAACTGTTCTGACATGTTGCATGATAACCATCAGGTCTTTAAAAAGCAGCATGTAGAAAATTCAGTAACATTGGAATACCATGTTCAGAAAATGAAGTTCCCGTTTCAAGAAACGTGTTTATAAACCACTGGCAGCCAAACTTCCATATCATGCAGGCAAAATATTGCAGCAGAGAGAGGACAAATAAAAAACTCTTGTGACCAAAGAGCAGCAAAGCAAAAAAAAAAAAAGCCCAAAGTAGCTTGCACACAGTTGGCAGTAAATAGAACTGAGTATTTGGTGATATTCAGTGGTATTCAGAAAAGGTTTTGTGTCCCAAAACAATGATAGTGTGATGATAAGCTGGGTGCTACTGCTTATAAGTGGAAAACTGCTGAAATGCTGGCTAGGTTTGTGTTCCCTTATTTCAGAAAGAGTTTGAAAGGACCATGTCTTTTGCAGATCTGGAAAAATTAGCTTTGCTGTTCAGTATTAACTCTTGTATGTTGATTCTGAAGGAGATCTTTACATTATGATAGAGGAAAGGGTATTTCTCAGCCTGGCTTTGAGCTCAGCCTATGAACACAGTAACCTGCATTAACTACATCTTTGAGTGTATTGTGTAACTAAAAGGTTTGTTGTTTCTCTCTGTGATAGTTGCTTGCAATGCATAGCTCTCCTCTTCAGTAATTCATTTCCACTTAGCTCATGCTTACTATTTTTCTCCTTCTGTGTCAGTATGAGAACTATGCAGTGTGCTGGTCGTAGAAGGCATGACATTTTACTTGAATCCCTAATACAAATGCTTCACCTTCTCCTGGGAAATAAATGATTCAATTGCATTTACCAAGCTGGGTGGAACATCTTTCTGTTAATGCACCACAAACTATCTCTGTAGCACCTTGGGTTTTCACAATACTATCATAGTAATCTGCTTGGTACATGCTTCATGAAGTAGTTGGTTATGCTTATGGATTAGCTCCTGATTGCAGATGGAGAAGTTTCAGGTTCCTTATGTGCAGTGACAGGAAAAGACAAGATCAGTCTGGCAAGACAGTCTAACCTTCTCCCTGGTACGTTCAGCCACTGTGGCTGCAGCTCTTTTACCAGTGCCAAGTTCACTATAAATAACAGAAAAATATGGACTGCTTAAATCTGCACTTTTTTTTTTCTTTTCTTTTTTTTGTAGAGCTTCTATGGATTTTGAGACTTGTCAGTCCAATTGCCCATAAAGATGACAAGTTCCTATGACCCTGCCTGCAACAAGGGAACAGGGCAGTTTCAGTTTTAATGCACAAATTCTCTGAGTGAGCCAAACAAATTGTGTGTTTGTTTTTGCTGGCAAATGTGACAGCACTAGAGGTGTGGCTGGGACCAGGCTTGTCTGATGATGAGGGCTGAGTGCTCTTGGAGTCACTGGAGAGAGAGGTCCTTTAGCAGCTGTTTGAGGGAAAGAAGGATGAAGCTGAGACCAATACTTCATTGTTCTAACCTGTGTCTCTTGCAGGCAGGAGTGCTGTGGTACAAAGGTGATTATCCAGGCACAGCCACCAGCATGCTGACTTATTCATCCTCATCTTACAGATTCAGATTATATTGGTACTTCAGAATTACTCTGGACTTAAATGACTAATCCATTTGTGCTGTCCTATGTATAGCTTCACAACAGCCTTTTGCCTGACACCATAAAACCTCAACAAGTCTAAAATTAAGAGGACCTGCTTAAATTCCAGCTCAAAGAGAGAGGTGGCACAATGGACCTTGCTGGTTCACGTTTTAACTATATGGATAGGGTTGGGCAGCAAGTGTGTGCAGTGAAGCTTTTAGATCTTGCTAGTCCTGGTCATTTAATGGGTGTTTTTCAAAATGTTTCAGAGTTCAGGTTCTGTTCAAATAAATGTCTTGGGTATTTGAACCCCTTGAGACTGAAAACCTTGGCCATGAGTCTCAAGTGACATTCTTATGAGATTTCCAGCTTTCTGCTTCTGGTCTTGGCTTGAAGTATCATGAGAATTTTTTTTTTTTTGGTCATATTTCAACACTTATAGTTTCAAATTCTAGACTTTATTGACAAACCCTAAGAAAAGCTTTAAGGGATGGGGTGGGTTTCTTATTTAAACTAAAAATAGAATAATGCTACAGATTTGCTGTCTATGAATGCATGCTTTTGGAAATAAGCAAGGGTTTGGGTCCAGGGATTTGATTTGATTTGAATTCTTCTCTAATTTTAACCTGGTTGTGCATTCTGTATCTTTCTTATGCAGCATTCATAGGGGAGAATGAGTAACTGCTTTAGCTAAGCTAGATATTTAATTGTCCAAGGATAAGAAGAGGTAGACAGTGCCATTCAGTGGCCCACTAAACACAGCAAAAGCTTAATGGTCTGAAAAAGACTGCTTCCAAATTCAGATTTTTTTCTCAGTGTCTACAGGACCACTGCATGCTGAGTGGAGAGTTGTTAGCTTCGTTTTCTCTGTTCCTGCATATTCTTTGTTTAAGGCTGAGAAAAAGCAAGTCCTTAGCTTGATGTGATGTGTTTGTACTGGAAAACACTTACAAGTCATATAAATGAAGCAGGAAGTACTGCAAGGAAAATTTAGTGGATCACATGGGATCCAAAGTGTTCTTGGTTATTATGCCAGAAAAAGTTCCCAACTTTAACTGGTCTTTTACACGTCTCTTGTTTTCTGTCAGGCTTGTGTTGTCTGTGTAAATATCAGTGAATCTGTCTAAAGACATAATTTTTATTTTCCTTCAAGATTAGCAAGATCTGTAAATGGACATTTTGTTCATGGGTACACTGATTTTAGTTAATAACTAATGCATTGAGGATAGGGACAAACCTGGGGAAAATTAGCTGCCTTGTTCTGCCTCTGAAGTGTCTACACATAAATAACACAGGCTCAGGGCCCTCTACTCTCTTCTTTCACTTTGAGCTTGATCTTTCTTCAGAGTAGCCATCCTTGATTAACATCCTGGCTGGGTGTAGCTCTGAAATGCCTTTACACTCCAAGCTTGCTTTCTGCTTCCAGGACTGTGCAGAGCAACATTACTGCAGGAACTCCAAAGGATCAGATTTTACTTTTGCACATTGATAATGTTATAGCTGCAAATATGTGTTTACAGGAGAAATCTCATTCATGCATATATACAAAACACAGAAGACTTGAGTTCTTTTGACACTGGGGACTTAACACTGAATGAGAGATGAATAAACGATGATTCCTCATCAATAAAACCAAGGTGTCCTTTCAAGGCCCTATCCTTTAAAAGCCAACCTTATATTAAACTCTCCCCTTTTCAAGGCAGCAGATGTTCAGCACAGGAGCTGACACTGAGACATGAGTAAAGGCTTATGTGTTGTTTCAAGAAGCTGCATTTTTACTTGGCAGGCTCAGGAGGAGTTATGTGAAGCCCTGCTTATTTCTAAGATTGTACAGAGAATTCCTCCCACTATTTCTCCCAGATGCTGAACAGTGCATTCATTTATTTGGATTAACTATACTAAAATATATCCGACTTCCACATGCCTTTCTCTCAAATTCCCATAAGATGGCCCTTTCTCATGGGGATGTATGTCCTTAAGTCATTTAATGTGCCTGATTTCCACTGCTCAGAAAAAGGGTAAAGCTCCTGCCTCCAGGGTACCCAGAATCTCATAGAAAGCTTAGAGCACTTGCTATTGCAGGAGTCAGAAAAGGAATGTGGCTTAACACTGGGCAGAGAGACAGGAATATGTATGCAGCTTTTCCAGTGACTGTGGCACTGATCTAACTAGCAAGCACCTGAGAAAGGAGTTATTGAGCCTTTAAGCAGATCCCTGCTGGTCTCATAATAAGAAAAAGAAATGGGTGAGTGAAAGTGACCTCATTGATCTTAATTTGATGATGACTTACCTAGTTTTGAATTTACTAGACTTGCATCAAAGCTCAGAGATCTTCCAAATAAACCTAGGATGCATGCAAATTTTCATTTTGTTTTGTTTGATTTAGGAGGTTGATTGTATAAAAAAATTTGTTGGTCTCTAAGCTAGGTAGAGTTGCAGGTATCTGAATCATGTTTCCCTTTGCAGTGGAGTTTACCACAAAAGGAACCTGGGAGAGTGGGGGAAAGAGGAGTAATGAGGCTGCCCAGATAAAGATGCAAATTCGGGTTGCTGCCTGTTCCTTTCAACAAGGCATGCAGGACCTCACTGAGCCAGCACCTGGACATGAAAAAAAAGAGGCAAGACATTGTAGGAAAGCATTCTTGTCCACAGTCCCTTAAGGAAAAGCAAGCAGATCTGTAAACACTGTCACAATACCTGAGCCTCCTGACCTCAGCTCTCTTGGCTGCTGAATTGAGGTCTAGCTATTCTGTGGGGGCAATATCACAAAGTATCTCTCATTGTGGAGCTGTCTGAAGGTACCCTTTCATGGTCTTGGCCATTTGCTCTTTCTCCCCCATTGTATCTAAATCAGAGCAGTAAGAACTTTGAAACAAGGGAATATACTGAAAAATAAAGCCTTTAAATGTCAGGCAAATGTCTTGCAGAGACCAGTTTCTGGGAAGACTGTAGGGTGCTCAGTGGCCACCAAAGCCATTCACTGTTTTAAGGGGCATTGTTCAGGCTACCTGAACTTAAAAGACATCAAAAGCTTTGGCCCAGTTTTACAGTATGCTGTGGGTTTCATTCAGATCCCTTCAACTGGTGTAGCATCTATTGCTACTTCTCAATAAAATGAGCAACATCCCATTATCAGAACAGGAATGCTGGGCACATCCAGTCCTTTAGACTTCCTCCCCGTTCTCACTGAGGGAGATGGTGTGGATTTTAACAGTTGGCACTTCACAGTTTTCATGGGCAAGGTTCCTTGAAGTGCCTGCACAGCAGCATTCCTGGAGCAAACCTTTACTTTTTGTTTTGACTGCAGTGCAGTCTTTAGAAACTGCATTTTTTGCAGGTGTGCTTTGCACAGCAGAGAATATCTTCCATTCACAGACCCCATCTGGCTTGGAAATCTTATAGAAGGTTTCTCCTGAGCTGACAGGGATACGCACTACATCTTTGCTGCTCTCCGTGCTTTGACTGCTGGGATGGTTGAGGTTGAAACTTGGGGTTTGCTTCTTTGCTGCTGCCTTCCTTTGGAGGCACTGTGCTCTCAGGACGTTTTGGAATGCTTTCTTAAACTCTTGACTCGAGCACGGATAGATTATGGGGTTGATGCAGCTGTTTAAATATCCAAGCCAAAATGTTATTTTAAAAAGTGTGTCCGGGGGTTTGATTGCAGGAAAAAACGAACCTAAAATGGAAAATACACAGTGTTGAGGCAGTGAGAAATTGCAGGTAACCAAAGAAACTTAAACACTGGAAAAAATAAATAAGGTGCTGTGTCTTAGAAAATTTATGACTCAAAGCCCAAATCCTGGAGGAATCAAATCTTTCAGAATACATGATGTCATACATGTTCTATCAGAATCAATTTAAGATACCTACTTTATCATACAAAGATTGCTGCCCTGGTTACAGCCAGAGGTGGGCAAGAGGACCAGTATGAAGTGACAGGAAAATTGCTTCCTCTGGAACTTCTAATACAAGATAAGTTATCCAAATAATAATTATCTAGGTCATCAAAACAGATTTCAAATGGCAAGCAAATCACACCATTTCAGAAGTCAGAGTAAAAGAAAAGTAGTACTACTGAGTTGACTGCATTCCAGCTAAAAGTCTTAAAAATTCTAAGTATTTGGAACTCATTTTTCTTTGAAACCTTTAGAAAATCTAAGAGTTTGTCATGGGGAAATGTTACAGAGCTTCAAAGATTTAATTCAGGTATCAAAGAGTCAATATCACAGCTGCTTACAGACAGTTGTTGAGAAATCTGTTGCTTTTCTTGAATGATCATAGAAAGTGGCCATTGTAACAAGATCCTGTGATTCTCTGATTTGGGACTTCTCTTTGCTTAGAAAAAAACTAGTATTATCTGAATGTGAAAGAACTGGAAAACTGAACATTGTGGGAATGCATATAACAGCACCTTTTAAGGCCAGTTCTGCAAAGTGAGTTTAGAACCAGAGGAAGATAAAAATATTTGCCATGTGTTGTTGAGGGGAAAAGCTTTTCCTTGCCTTCTTTAAAAGAATGAGGAAAATACATTAATGTATTTATCTGTCATACCAGTGTCAGTAATTAGTTTGGACACAGGAAGAAAAATAACTTCCCACAAGACATTAATTGGCTTGTTTTGGGCTTTATAGTTGAGTTTATAATAAACAAAACTTCCAGCACTGACAAATGCTTGTCTTCCTGCTTCCCCTTGGAGAAATTGTAAACATGTGCATGTTGAAAGAAATACTGTGGAAGATTTAGGCATCAAAACATTTGTCATCCTTTGCAGTTTAGCTGTGTCTGTAAGCAGCTCCTAAGTTTTACAGGGATTGATCTTGTCTTGGATCTACCCTATCTTAGGAAAAACTAATAATGCAATCAGAGGATGATCTAATTTAATTCTCAGAGCTCCAGTTTGAATCTTTTCCCTCCTGTCTTTGTCAAACAAAGCTACAGCAAATGCTCTCAAGCAGCAAAAGCCAGCGGGGAATTCTCAGGTTGTTTTTGCCTGTATGAGAATGTATCAAAATATTGCCTGAACCAGAGGCACAAACAGAGCAGGATGATTAATGACTTGCTTATTCTGCTGAACATAGTCTCTGCTGTGGAATGTGAAGTGAGGTCTTGCCATTGCACCAGCTCCTACCCACTGCATGGAGCTGATGGCCCAAGGAGGACACACTGCTGTCAAGGAAGAAATAGGAGGTGGAGGTGTGGCAGGGTGAGAAGCCTTGTAGTTATCTCTGACCTGGGAGAGGTCCCCTGAGAGTCACCCAGCTGGTGTATGGTGGAGCAGCAGAGAAATGAGACTGAGTCAAGATGCCCAGTGGCAGTGCAGAACATGCCATGGGAGCTTGCTCTGTGCACTGAAATAGCTGAACCTCTGATTCCAGCCCCAGTTACAACTTTGGCATCAAGCATAAATCTCTCTGCCTTTGTGATTGCTTCAGCGTCGCTCAAAACTATCCAGGTAGAGCAGTTTCACTATTAGTTTCAGTAGCCTAGAGTTTTTAAGACCAAAAATGTAGTGCTAAATTGCCAAAGAAAGCAAATACTGGTTTGCAGTTAAGCATGAGAGAGCAGGCATAGCCATGACCTGGAATTTTTCGTAGCCAATTAGTGCTTCTCTCCTTTAGTGAAAACCAACTAAATAACCTTCTCAAAGAACTTTCTGGCTGAAGTCAATGGTGGATGAAAACTAACGAAAGGCTTCTAAATGCCCAAATCATGCTCCATTTGTTCTTTACTTCCTGATTTAATTGCAATATATCTACCGCTTTTCTGTTTTGTGTTAAGAGAAATTGAAACAAATCTTAGTTTAGGGAATCAGCTGTGTGAGGCTAAGTGTCAAAACGGGTAAATAATAACAATTCCTGTTTGCTGCAACTTCTGGCTCACTCCAAATGGAATGCTAATGTCTTGCCAAAGTCTGTTAAAAATAGAAAATAGCCAGTGTCAGAGTCTGTCTCTTGCTCTTTTTTTGGGGTTGGGATCTGCATACTAATTTATTAATGTAACCTTGTTCATCATTGTAGAGACTTGTTGCCTCGGAACTGCACACAGTGAGAAGGAAGCAAAGTAGCTTTAAGGGCAGACAGCTTGCTATCTGTAGACCCCTTCAGGTGCTGGTTTTAATACTTTACAGAAGCAGATACCCTTTGGGTTTTAGGACAGTAGCTTTGCTTTGCTGTGCATTTGGTCCTGCCAGTCAGTGACACTGTTTCATGAGTTTAGAGCAGGTAAAGCTCTGTCTCCAGGCTTCAGTATAACTTGTGTTGTTGTCCTGTGAATGAAACAGGGAAAGTATCAATAGGAAAAAATACTGTCTGTAGCATCTTGGAAAGACAGAGGCTGGAATTGGTAATCAGCAGACCCAATATGTAACAGCTGGATGTAAAATCAAAGAAGAAATGATTTGTGCCCTCTTCTTTCTGAAAACAACAGTTTATTTGATTTCCAGAGTAATATAAATCAAGATCAGGAAACCTTGAGCCACTGAACTATTGTGTAGGGTGCAAAAAATATTTTATCTGCTGCCTTTTCTCTTTCTAATGGGTTTTCTCTCTTAAATCTAATTCTTTGTGCCTTTCACAGGCCATATTGTCTTCACCTGTAAACTGTCAGGAATAAAATGGTAAAAAGTGGTGAAATGACAATTTAGAGGCTTCATCTTCCATTGTCTCCCTACAGCCTGTGCTGGAAGAACAGTAAAGAAAATTTCAAGTGATCTTTTAATGCATTTGGATTGACTGAGTGATGCTTGAATTCCTGCTTTGTTTACAAAAGGTTAAGGACTCTCAAGTGTCAGCTCAATTCAGTTGCTTGAAATGAAATTGTCACATGAAAATTAAATAAAATAAAACACACTATTAGCCTCCTGAGACCCTTTGCCATTAAGTACTTCATCACTCACCCCTGAAAATGTCAGAATTGCATTCTCTTCTCTCCTGATTTATTTTCCTGTTTGTCAACTTGAAGCTTCCTCAGATCTGAGAGGTTTAAATGTACCTCCTGGTGATTAAGTGCCAATTCAGTCACAAAGATATAATTTGACTTTGTCATTTATCAGAAGTTAGAGAGCTGCTTGATTATAGGTTGTTCAAAAACCAGAGCTGATATCATCACCATTCACTGATGGACAGCACAGAGGGATTTAAAAGCTGCCAAACTACACAAACTTAAATTGTTTTCTCTGCATCATCTCTGTTAGCACCATGGGAATAAAATTGCATACATTTTTCTGACCCATGGACTCTTAGTGGTGTTAAAATCCATTTCTTTACTAAATCTTAGAGCTCTGTTTAGGTTCACTACATGTTTCCTCCTTCTATGTTGTATTGCACAGATCCAGTGAAGGCAGGCAGGGCTGTGTGAGCTGAGATCAGGGCTGTACCCACATATGATGAGGGATCAGCAATAACCTGCAAAGCAGTCATGTTTGTGTATTCAGAGCTTGCAAGGAGTAGCTGCCTGCAGTACCCAGGAGTCTGCAGTGTTAGACTCCACTCCAGAGATGACAGCAGTGTCTGTGCACCTTGTGAACAGAGAACAAATTGGTGTTTGTTAGTGTCAGGTAGTTAGGGCTTGAATTGTCTAGGGATTCAGGAGAAGCATCAGTTTAAAACCTTGCACAGAAGTCAAACAAAAATCCTAGCACCTCTTGCCTCTGCCACGCAGTAGATATGCATCTGGTATCACAGCAAATGAACCAGGCAGAGTGGTCTGGTTTACACTGAAGCAAAGCTTAAAACCCAGGTCCTGGGATTTGCCCTAAAAGGGTCAAGCTGGAAGGCAGCAGCTATTCCAGAGCAGTTGCCCTAAAGACCCTGAGGATGAAGCACAGAGGAGCACTGCTGTACCCAGAGAGATTATACCAGGGACATGTGGAATGTGAAGTGAGGTCTTGCCATTGCACCAATGGCAAGTGAGGCAGTCTGCTCTGCAGACATTGATAGATGTGTTACATCTTGTGTTCCCAAGCGCAGTGTTAGCACTGAACTTGATTTTGTGGGTTTGTTGCTCTGTACTGCATCTCAGGTCAAACACAAACCCACCTCCTGGAAATATATGGCTTTTTATATATATATGAATTGCTGCAAACATGCAACAGCTGCACTGTGTACATATATATGCTCTCCCAGCACGTCTCACCCTGCTGCTCCCTCATGGAAAGTATTTTCTGTGGGAACAAAAACAGGACCAAAGAAATCTTGGGTGGCAGGAAACACTTCTGGGCTTTGTCCAATCGAATGAATATAACAAATATTAGAACAGAGGCTCATAGGGATGAGGGAGGATCAAAGTCTGCATTTGGCAAGTCTTACACATTTGCAGCCGTTCCTGTCCCAGAGCCTGGCACATTGTGGTTGATTAAGGGAAAAATGAGGGTGTTTTTTTGCCTAGATACCCCTGGCCTGTAATTAGGAGGTGTAGAAGGAGAAGTTGCTTCACTTCATAAAGACCTAAATTCAGATCTCAGGGACATCAGGAGGGTGTGGGTGTTTGGGCACAGGTGAGATGATGTCAGTCAGGGAATGGTGCTCTGATTAGTTTTCCCTCTGCCTTCTCCTACAGGGCTGAATAATAGACTGTGTGGGTGGGGTTGGGTGCTTTTGTAGTCTGCTTGTTGCAGCCATCAATCTGTACTAAACAACTGTGAAAATATTTAGAGTTCTTAAATGGGCAAGTGATCTCTTGAGAAGATGAACATTTCCTTCTGTTGAATGTACTTGTAGGCTTATCATTATGGAAACATGGATGCCTGGTGTAGAATGAGGAAATCTTGGTGGCTATCTGAAAATTCTCTGTCTGGGATGCAATTGCAGAGAGCTGTATATATATATATATATATATATTTATATATGGACATCAGTCTTTCTTTATGACCTAATATTGGGGCTGAAGTGATTGCTCTTGCCAGTGATTGCTCTTAGGCAATGGCATTTATAGGAAGAATCTGTTTTGACACACTTTTATTTTATGGATGTTCTGTGAAGCATGGGTTTGCAGAGAAAAAGCAAATCTTAACCTTGGTTCTTTTCAAGCCACAGAATTATCATTCCCTGGCTTAATCCACAAACATCAAAGCCAAGAGAGAAGAAGGTGTATTGGACTGTTGGCCTTTGCACAGACCCTTTGCCTGGAATTAAGCTGATGAATCTAAGTTAAGAAAGACATTACTTACACAGATTACAACTGGCAACTTTGCAGACAGATTTCAATTAAGATATTGTCTTACAGTAGGAATACTCAAGCTGTTTCTTTAGGTATTTGCTGCAACATCTCCTGATACAGATACAGTGCCATTATCTCCCTCTTGTTACCCTTTTATCACTTTTGCCCTTCCCTTAACTACACTTCTAAAGTTTATACTGCCATTTGTTATGCACCTTAGCAAGCCTGGTGTTTCTTGCTTTATGTTGCTTCTTGGCTGGTACAGCTGATTTATTAGATGTGGGATCTTGAAGATGCTGTAGATCACAGTAAAATAAACTTACATTTTGGGAACTTCTGCTGCATAGGGTGGCAAGCTCCTGCCAGTTGTTGGAAGTGGTTTGTGTAGGATAGTTTAAGAATGTCTGTCTTGTGGCAGCCTTCATTAAGGATCTGCTTTTAAAAGGCTGTGACTCCTACAAATGAAGCAACCTTCAGCAGCTGATAGATCTATTTAAAGGTTTATCCCCAAAAAAACTGCAGAACTGGTCTTCTGCACAGCAAAGGTCTTGCTGCCCAACCAGGTGTGTTTTGAACACCACAACTGCCACTGGTTTTGGTAACAGTGCTCTGTATAGCTGAAAAGTGTGACCTCTGCCACTAACTGCTGTGTGATCCTGGGTGGGTCACTCCTTGTACTGTCACACTGAATTTGTTTTGCATGATACAGGTGTTGAGTGTCATACACAATCACCTCTGGGTGGGACAGTCTACCTTAAGTTTCCTTGGGTTTTTGAAGACACGTGGTTTTTTCTGCCACTTTGTCTGTTTAGTAGTTTTTTTGGTTTTTTAAACAGAAGTAACAAATAGGTTTTGGAAGACTGATTATAAGCTTTAAAAATAGCAGGGTAACCCCACAAAGACAGAGAAACTAACCTCAAGAAAGTTTCCTTATGAGGAATTATAAAAAAAGATGGAAAGCCACTCTTGTGTCCAGAAGATTTCTTAAATCCAAAGCAAATTAATTGACAATGGCTCTGTGTGGGCAACCAGATCTGCAGATGAAAAGAACAGCATTTCATGTGTTCTTGTGAACCCTTTTTGGGTATGTTTCAGGCATCTTGGCAACCAGCATTCCAACATGCTGACATCCTGGGCATCATGAGCCAGGCCTCTAAGGGCTCCTCCTCCTGATACATCTGCATCCCTTATTCCAGCACTTCCCAACCAACAGAAAAAAAATCTGTATTTTTGTTTTTCATGTGGCAACATTGGTAACAGGTTCTCATGAAAGAATTTGTTCATCTTGAAAAATCCAGTAGAGGTTAATTGCAAAAGAACAGCTTTTATAAGGCTTAATAAATACATAAATTCCCAAATCTTTTTTTAATATTTTTTCATGTTTATAATTTTCTTAACTGTACCCATTGTTCTGTCACTAACTAAAACTTCCAGAAAATTTTACTTTATTTTTCCTCTCCAGCATAAGCCCTTTCTATAAGAAAGGCTACTGATATTAAGCAAGTCACAGATTTAAGGTCCCATGTTTTAAAAACTAATATTTAGTCCAACTCTTGCAAAGCCAAATTCAGTGTGGTGTGCCACATGAATCACACTCTGATATAGGTATGTAATTAGCATTCTTCTTTTATATCCTGAAATGGCATTAAAGAAGACTGAGCAAGGTTTAATTAAAATTCTAATTACTTCTTTATATTGCAGTGATAGCAAAGCAGAACAAAGCCTTGACTTTCCTCCCCTTTAGAATTAGATCTGGTGAATAAATATTCATGTTCAGCGTGGTGGTTGAAGCCAGTGTTTGGCCAGTGGGCTCAGTGGGTTTCCAAAATAGATGCAAGCTAGAGAAGTATAAAATCAGTTTGAAGGATTGTCACTCTTCTGACTGGTCATATAATAAATATAAAAAGACATTAATTTATAATTAGAAGCATAGTATCTTGTAGTGTGAACTTCCTGATAGGAAGCTGTTGGTTTTTTTTTCTTATAGTGGGAATTATTAGAAACTGAGCACTCCAGGAGATCTGACCCAAGTCTGTAAACAGCTGCCTTGACCATTGTGACCTTTTATAGATTTCTGTCACCTGAAGAACTGCCTTTAAACTTACATTTAAACACACACACCCCCGAGGGTATCATTCTTTTAGCAGAGTGGATCAGAAATAAGTTCTAGTTCCGAAACAGTAAATTCTGTATGGAAAAAGAGTACTAAATCCTTGCTATTTTCCTAATTTTGTTTCTCTTTGAACCAGAGATATTTTGTTTCAGTTGAGACTTCAGGGTTTTTTTATGTTTACTGCTTTGTGATGGTGCATGTTTACATTTTGTCAGCTTTCCAATACAGAATTATTCCCTGAGAGCTTTTCTGCTGAGCATTGCTGCACAAAGACACGAACATGGCCCTCCCTCCAAGGAAGGTGCTGTGATAGGTAGATGGTTTTGCTTTACTTACCAAGAGGCATTACTACAAAAAATGGAAGCCAGCAGAGAACAAAGCATCCCACAACTATTCCCAGGGTCTTGGCAGCTTTCTTTTCCCTGGAGAACTTGAGGAAACGCACAGAGAAATGGTGTTTGCTCTTGGGGTTGGATGCTGATCCACTCACTTCGGGAGCATTTTTACGATGAATCCGTAGGGTCACTTCTTCAGAATGGGATCTCTCTGTTTTCAGACCAGAGGTCAGACCTTTGTTTTCCCTTTTGGCCACAACATAGACTCGGCAATACATCACCAGGATAATAGCCAGGGGGAGGTAGAAGGAGCCTAGAGCAGAGAACAGCACATAGCCAGGTTCCTCGGTGATTTGACAGATGGTTTCATCTTCTGGTGCTGGTTCCTTCCAGCCAAAAAGAGGTCCAATCGAGATCACCAGAGACAGTGCCCAAACACACAGCAAGGCCAGGAGGCCTCTCTTCTCTGTCACTATACTTGGGTATCTCAGTGGGTAGCTCACCCCGATGTATCTGTCTATCGAGATGATACAGAGGCTCATAATGGAAGCAGTGCAGCAGAGAACATCAACAGCTGCCCAGATGTTGCAGAAAATTCTCCCAAAGGCCCAGTAGCCCAAAATCTCCATAGTAGCTGAGAAGGGCAGGACAGTGGAAGTCAAGAGGAGATCAGCTACAGCCAGGTTAATTATGTAATAGTGGGTAACACTCTGAAGATGTCTGTGGCAGGCTACAGATAGGATAACCAGAATATTACCCAAAACCCCAAAAACTATCAGGCCTCCTAGAATAACACCCAGTGAAATGGCCTTTGCAACATTCACTGGCCCTACAGAATGAGTGCAATTGGAGCAGTCAGAGGAGTTTCCAGGGAGGAAAGCCATGGTGAGTGGCTGATGGTGTTCATGCAAGGCTGTTGTACTCCACTCCCTTTTCAGGTAGAAAGAGTAATGAGATCAGTTCTCAGAAGGTTTGACAGGCAACATCTGCCTGGCTTTGCTGGGGAAAGAAGTCTTTAAGAACGTCTGAGAAGTGCAGCACCAGGAACAATGAGAAGGATCCAGAAGCATACTGGAAAATCTGCCTTTATCCTTAAGTTTTTACCAGCAAAGCACAGTTAATAGCCACCATTTTCAAGTCAAATTTAACTCCATATGCATTTTTCCTGGGATTCAGAAGTGAGGCTACACTAAGCTGCAGCTGTTTATCCTGCTTTCCCGAATTACATGAAGAGACATATTGGAACTGCAGGTTAGAATAATTTCTGCCTTTCTGGTAAGATTCATTATTTAAGCAATGCAATATTCTACAGGGTCTGGCTTTTAAGTTTTCTCTCTAGAGGAAAACAGTGATGCCTTTGATTACTTTGTGCTAGTCGTGATTCTGCCTCACAACTGGTTTAAAAGAAAGCTGCTAGGTGGAGGCTGCTGCTGTATCTGCTCAGTAATGTCATTTGAGATATCTGCCTCTACCCATCTTCAGGGTTTGAAATGCCAGTTAAAGCTTCTCCCTGCTGTGGAGTTGTCACTTGAGTTCCTGGTCTGCGAATTCAAGTTTGTTTCTATCAGTTCCTGGCTTGCTTTGGAGGGCAGAGTGAAGTTTGCAGTGTCAGTGGTGCAGGCTGTTGTGCTCTTTGGTGATCATCACCCCCCTGAAGGAGACAAAGACACAAACAATGTGATTCCCAGAAGCAACAGTCACTTACTGCGATGGTTCCCATATAAGAATAGAGCAGGAGGCTATTTTAGGGAGCCTTCCTCATGCTGGCTCCAGCAAGTGGAACCAATCTTTTTAAGCCCAATATTGTTTAACAACAACTAAGAGACCAATGTTCATTTTGTTGCCTGAATTTTCTCATCACATTCCCAGCAGCAGACCATTCTGCTTTAGGGATAGCAATCAATCCCAATTATCAGTTCACCTGCAGAGATCGTTTCCAGAAGAGATAAAAACCTGTGGGACACAATTCAGGGCTGCAAACTGTGAAGGAGATTTATAAGTCCAGAATTTAGTGGTAAGATTTCTTAAGTGACTCCTTTATGTCTTGAACCACAGCTAAACTGCCCATTTTAGAAATCTATAGGGAAAAGCAATTCCTGCCAAGCAGATGTTGCAAGGAACAAGTTTCCTACTGAGTGACACAACATTTCAGAGTATCTGGAAGCCAGGCTCAGCCTTAGCTGACTAAATATGGAGAAAAGGTACATGAGATGGAAAAGTGAGGATAAGTCTGGGAACTGTGATATGGGGGACACAAAATGGAAAGCTACAAGTGTGGGATTCAAAGCATTTTACCACACCTCATCCAAAATATTGATCAGGCATGTGGAAATCCACTGGTAAAAAGGCTGTTAAATCTGAGGTTAGGTAATACTCTGTAAATGTCCTACTATATTGGGTCTCTCAGATGAATCCCTCGGTTTGCACGTTACACAAACACTGAGCAGCAACAACTGTCACATAGTTGAATTTCAGAACTGAATTTTCCTGCAGGCAAAGGCATTTAAGAATCTGAAACCCCAAAATTCCAGTTCAGAAAAACAGAGCATGGGGGGAGGGGAGATGAAAGGTACTGTACTGTGGGAATTTGCCTTCCATGCACCAAAATGAAATTGAATCTTTATTTTCTTTCCTGGAAGAGGGAAGAAGCCAAAGAATAATTCCAAGAAAGAAAAGGACAGATTTTAGTAAGCACAACAATGAAAAGCACCTGTAGCATTAAGCCTCTCTAGCCATTATAACTGTAGTCATCAGAGAGTTGATGGTGGACTGGAAAATTAAGGAATTATCAAACTTGTTTTTTAAGCACATGAAGCAGAACTTGCCAGTAAGTCAAGGAAGAGCAGCAGAAAGTATTGTGAGATACTCATGCTCAAAACCAACCAGATAATAACCCATATGTGATGACAGATGGTTTGGGGAAGAGCATACTTGAGACCCTTGTGCCTGCCCCAGTCCACACTCACCTCTTCAGTCTCTAGAAGGTAGCACAGCTTCTCTGAGCATCTGGGAAGGAGATTCACAGCACAGCACAGCAGGCTCCTCTCTTCATGCAGAGATGGTCCTCTCTGCCTGAAAATCCAGTGCTTCGCTCCCTTTATTTTCCCACTGATGTTTCTGTGGCTCCCAGTTGCACCAATTCCCTGGATCCTAATGCTCGAGAGGGGCTTGACTCCGGCATGCCTCAAGGGATCCTTCCCCAGTGGCAGGGCTCAGCTCCACACTGTCAGGGAGCAGCAGTAACTTCACTGCTCTGCTGATGCAGCAGGCAGTTGCCGTGCCATTACCGTAATTCCCTGCCATTACCGTATTACTCAGAAAGAAAGAGCACTTAATCTGATGATAAGAGGTGTTTCCAGTAATTTGATTTTTCCCTGCAAACCACCAGTTCCTGCAGAGATCAGAAAGTGGAAGGCAGCTAGCAAGCTGTTTATAGGATAACAAGGAATTCTTCTGATATAAAAAGAGAGTGGCCTGCCAGGCAAAATGAGTGTGAAGAAAATAACAAGGAGAGACAGACACACTGACCATGCAGTCTGCATGCTGGGACAAAGTACTGGGGTAGGCAGCACAGCTATCAGGAGATGAGAGTTTATGAAATACCTTGAGCAGCATGTGCTGGTGAAGTGAGGTTGATTTTTCACATGGGGCTTTTAACTGCATTTTTTTAAAGGGCCCCAAGACATTAATGATGAACAGATGAGTATAAAAATCATGTCCTGAAGTGGAGGGGAGCAGAACACAGACTGGGTGTTTACAGCCAAGGCAAAGCAGTTCTCTAGCCAGAGGGAAGCAGATGAGCTATGTGCTTGTTCTGGCATGATAGATTCTCCACCTTCTCTTTGTTGGGCAGTAACTTTGAAAAGGAGCATTTGTGGGGTTCATGTGTTTCCAGGCAGACTTAAAAGTGATGCTCAGATTGCCCCAGGAAAGCAATGAATGCAGAGATGGCCTTAATCAGTAGCTGTGGCCTTAATCACTGTTCCAACAACTTTACAAGGGAGAGGAAAAAACCTCAAATTAATTTTTAGAACCTTACAAACTGCAAAAATGAGAGATGGTTTTTAAATGCTCAGCTTCCATTTCTCTGCAGTTATTTTGTTTGCAGTGCTGCTTGCTCTGTAGATTTAACACTTGTTTTTGAAGGCTACTGAGAGGTCTTGAGCTAACACTGAGACCCTGTACAGACCAGAGTGTGAGGCTGTACCTCTGGGTCCTTCCCTGGATGACAAAGGATGTTGGGAGAGAGTGAAGTCTAAATAAATAAAGGAAAGCTTAAGTTATGGGAACCTTAAAGACCATGATTCAGCAGACCAATTTTAGATGCCTACCTTAGGGCGAGTTAACTCTATCTCACTGATCAATTGGAAAAATGAGTTTAAATGACATGTGAGTGGGAAGAAATAGGAAGCCTGGCCCAGGGTTTTGTTTCTACTGATAGCTATGACCTCGCCATACTGGTGGCTTATTCCAAGCTCTTAAATGCACAGTGGAAATAAATTTATATTCATAGCTTCTGTTGTTAACACTGTGCACAAAGTATCATCTCCTTGATGAGTAATACCCTTGTTAGAGGACATCTTTCTGGACTGGAGGGAAGCAGAAGGAAGACAGAAAGTGGGTTTTTTTCCTAAAACCCTCAAAGAAAAAATTAATGCATTTCTGTGAAAAACTCCACCTACAGACCACTAGCAACCCAAGGTCAGAAGGATCACTGAACAAAGTACAGTTAATGTATGTGTACCACCTAATACAGGTGAAGATGGACAGGGCAGGATTGCCTTTACACCTGAGTTTTATAAAGCTCTGGCAAGACACAGGTTGGAGTTGCATGTGTGCATTTCAGAAATTTTGAACCAATCAGAAAGAGTTCAGAGGAGAAAGCAGTGAGAATGAAACAAGTCTAGGAAACATTCTAGGGGAAGCTGTTTAATGTCAGACTTTGCATCCCTGAACTCAGGTGTGAGTTATGTACAGGTTATGAATATCCATCACTGGAGGTTTTTAAGAACTGAGTAGGCAAAGATTTCTCACAGTGTTCACCTTAGATGTCATTCTCTATTGAGAGAGGACTTAATGTCCTGGAGGGTCCCACCCACTGTGGTTTCCTACAGTTAAGGTCTGTAGCAGAGAAAGAAAGACCTCTGGTACAGAGAGAGGAAGCAACAAGAGTCCTGGATGTGCTCCTTGTTTGTACTGCAGCCTTCTGTGGTGATGTTTGGCAAGTCTTTTTCTAAGCATGTCTTCCCTGTCAGTGAAACAGAAGAAATAATGCTTATCTCTCCCTTCACTTGTTTTCTTGGACCTTAATCCTTCTGTAGCAGGGCTGGTATCTACTCAGTTTAGGTATCACTCCACACAAGCAAGGTCCTGTGCCTGCTGCAGTGTAAACTACATGCATTAGCATCAGAGGGCCCCCATGGGAGGGCTCCAGGCAATGTGCAGTTGCTCAGCCATTTCTGTGCCTCAGACTCTTTCTTATTTGCTGGTTCTGTTAAAATGAAAACCTTAAATCCTGGCTTTTGGCCAGCGTTGTCTTTCCATTACAAGTATTTCATCCCAAGGCCCAGCATCCCATTGCTTGTGTGGCTCATGGCATTTAATAAAGTGCCACTGTTAATCTGCTTAGCTCAGTGCCAGACAATGCAGGCAACTGAGTGTCTGGGACCTGGAGTGGAATAACTTTTCTGAGGTGACATGATTAGTTACTCACCGTGTCAGAAAGTAGTGAAAAGTGTTACTTTGAGAAGTAATGATTCAGTTTTTACTGAGGGCTTAGTTTCTGCTTGGGTAAGAAAGAAACCTCCCAAAGGCAAGTGATATTAAATGTTGTCTATTAAACTTGAAGCTGGAAGTAGACTCATTCCTCTGTCTTTTAAGATTAGGACAGCCTGAAGCTTATAGCACAGCTGAGTTGAAAATCAATTGCAAACTTTTGAGTATTTAAAAAGAAAAAAAGAGAAGAAAATCAACATAGTTGCTGCTGCAGCTGCTCATACACTGAACACAATCAGTTTGCTTTGAGAATAGGGATCTTGGAGGATACTGCTGCATATGGTGTGAGACTTGGAAAGCAGCAGTATGTATTCAGTACTGATCACAGTCTCATTTGCAAGTACAATGATGTTTAAATCCAGGGGTGCCATACTGATTGAAAGATCTATATGGATTAGCTGAAGTAAAGATGAAAATTATCCATGGCATTTGGAGACCTCAAAGTATCTGGCCAAGTATTAGAACTGCCTAAAATCTTCCATATGGGGGCTCATAGGGACTTTTACACCATGTTTCTAAATCACTTAAGTGTAGTTTAATGCTGGGTAAACAAGATCCATGCTTTTGTATAAGTCAGGACAGCCTCATTAAAGCTGAGGTTAGTTTCTTAATTCACAACAGATGAGTATTTGGGCCACTGGATTTGGTGTACAAATCCTGAAGTCAAAGGCAATAGCTGGAGCTCCAGAAGCTTGTCTGTTGAGGTTACTGGGCCATTTCTCTGAGGGACAGAAACTCCCATATCAAAATAAATCAGTGCTCCATCTAATTTAGGAGCCTGTCATATAGGGGCCAGCACAGGATGTTCTGGAGGCAGAGATTTGTAGTGTAAGTGCACAGAACTGCAATGATCAGAGAATCAATCTCATACCTATGGAGATCATTGCAACCACTTCAACCTTTTCCAGGCCAACCTGTTGCCCTACCAGCCTACTGGCTGCTCTTTATGGCCAGGCAGATGTTGAGCCATGTCTTTATTAGCCTGGGCTGAACTCACTCCCTTCTGACAAACCTGTTTGCTCCTTTACCTGTCTGCTGTGTTACCTCTTCAGAAACACGGGTCTGGAGCTGCCTTTTAGTTCAGAACAGAGCATGATACGTTCCTAATTAAAGCATTGCTATAATACCAAAAACTAAGACCTGTGCTTTATTTTTTCTCTCCTGATGGGTCTGAAGAACCTCGAATAACAAAAGGAGTTAAGAGCTTTCATGCTTTTAACTACAACAAAAATCACTGCCCTTTTGTTTCCATTAATCATCTAGAATTAATGCTGCCTGTAGGAATGGAAATTGTGTTGTGATGGCATGCTGGTTGACACAGGTGTTTGAGACATACTGGACAGATTTTTCTTCACTTAAAGCAGCAAGCTGAAGCTTTTCTCTAAGGATGTGAGCATTTTAGCAATATGTTCTGTCTCCACTCTCATTTTTTTTCTAGCTCTCTAATCGTTATTAGAATACACACACCAATAATTCCCTTCTTCAGAGCCAGGCTCTTAGAACTGCCTAAAACAATTACCACAAATTAGCATCTCATGAAAAACAACCAACAAAAAGCCCAAAACTCTATAAACAAACCCTCCCAACTGCCTGGCAGTTTTTAAAACTACTTAAAACACCAACAGACAAGAATAGTAATTAGACTTACAAAGCAGAATGCTTTTACATGTTTAGACCATTGCTGTGCCTTGGACCCTTTCAGAGAGGGAGCTGTCAAAATAGTTATGTTACAGAGGAGCATCCTCATGGCCAGAAGGAAAGAAACTCTTTCCTTTTGGACTTCCCCCACTGCTCGAAAAGTGAGTTCAAATCAAACCATTTTTGCCCAGCTAGGAGGCTCTCAGCAGAAATTCTCCATCTTAACATTGGAGAGAGTGAAATCTCCAGCTGCAGATGTGGCTGAACTTCTGATCAAACCCAGCTCTGCTCAATGTTTGTTAAAATCCTGGTAGTTCAGCAATAGGAGGATGAAGGGAGAAGAAAAATAATGCATGAAATGTATTTATATTCTTAAATTTGTTTAATTTTCTGTGGCTTTTTGTTAATTTTTAGTGTAGGAGGATTGTAGTAGAATTGCCCCAGGCTCTTTTAGCAAAATTTAAGCTTTTAGTGAGAATTTCTAGATGATACATGATGTGTGATTCAATCATGGAACAAAATATGAACACAAATGCCTGATTCACAAGGTTCTCTGTGTCTGTTAACATCAAATATAGTGAGTTGGTAGTAGACAGGATGAATTATTGAATTAGTCTCAGAAAAGCTCTTCAAGTGTTCATGTAAGGAATAGTCTTACATGAAGATGATAGAGCAGAAATTAAAGAACTTGCTTTTAATATGTTGCATGCTGTTTGAAGCTCCAGGAGTACCTGTTTGTAAAGCTCAAGGGACAGAAGTTCCCGAGCTATTTTTTTCCATGCTGATGAATTAAAAGTTCAAAAGAGCAGAGATTTATTTCTGGCATCTTTCACTGTAGCGGAAATTAGTAAATAAGTGAAATGGGAAATGACAAAATATTTGGGTGAAAGGAGAATAAAAAGAAATGGGTTGTTTATTACACTGTAAAGCCATTTTACAGAGAAGAAATGATGTGTTGTGCTGCTCATTGTTCTCCAGACCCAAGCCTAACCACAAGCAGTAGATTTCCAAGAAGTGCAGCTACAAGAAAATACATATTTTTCTTCTTGATGATGCTTTCCAGGGAATAATCTGACTGCATATTAAATGCCAATTAATGTGAAAGTAATCTGGGACTTTTCTTCTTCTATGGTGTGGTTATTATTTAGTTGTCTGGAGCTTTTTGTGTCTGGAGCATTAGAACAGGCTTTGTGTACTTGTACCTACTGATGACATGTAAATGATGTAAAAGGAGCAGTGCTCCCACAGCAGAGCTGAATAATGAGTGGGATGCTGACAGTGGAGAGGCAGCCTTAGGAGTTGTCTCCTGGGCTTTGTTCTTAGTTCTCCAGCTGATACTTCTGTTGCCTGTGTTTGAGATAGTTAAAATTTATCATTACCAAACCCACTGTTTCTTAGTGTTGCATGGCTGTCATCACATATTAAATGCCTTCTTATTTATGAGACATAATAATTCCCTTGATGTCTCCAACCATCTTCTCATAGCATATTGTATTTATCATAGTCTTTAGATTTTGTTTTAATTTTTAATCAAATGGTCTCTGGAATTTGGTGCAGAGTGTGGAACTGCTTTTAGCTTGTGGCAAAGTGGTTTGTACAGATGTACTAGAGTCTTTTCTGAGCTGACACATGGTTATTGGTATTCACACAGGTCTAGACTTTGACTTAGGGAACTGCTCTTGATGGTTCTTGGAAAGATGATCAAAATGCCAAGTGTCTTCATAGCTGTTCAAGTTGAATTAGCTCTCCCTAATGCCCAGTGTAAACCAGGAAAACTGCTACAAAGGCAGACCTGTTCCTCCATCTGTTAAAAGATCTTCCCTCTGTAGAGCTTCACAACTGGGGGACTTGGTGGTCTTGATATACTGAGGAATGGACCAAAACCAAAATGATTTTCCCTTTCAGCAGTTCTCATATACAAACAATACACAGAATTCCTGTGACTCATTGCCAGAGAAACCAGTCTTGAGTGCTGGATCTGCAATGAAACTTTGCTCCCAACTTAATACATCAGGGGGAGATGGAGGATGTAGACACATCATTTATTTCTGGGTGCCTAACTCTGTTTCTAGGCAATAGAGACAAGTATTTCATAGTCATGAATACCTAGGGTAGGAGACTAAGAGCTGACTAATTTAAGTTCTTGTCTCTTAGGCTGGAAAATCCCATGCAAACTACAATGAGCCTGGAGAGATTTGAATTTAGAAAGTACATGTGTAGTTTTGTGTGTATAGGGAGTGTTGGTCCTTTTGCTGCTTCTTTGAGAGGAAAAAAAAAAAAAAAGATCCTTTTGCCTAAACTTGAGTGCAGTTTGCTCAGGAGAAAAATAATAAAAATAATAATAATAATAATAATAATAATAATAATAATAATAATAATAATAATAATAATAATAATAGTATCTGGGAACCTTCCCTTCATGGTATCTCAACATGCTGGGATGTGCTTCATCTTAGTAAAGAGAAAGTGAGAAAAGAGGTGCAGTTAAATGAAAAAGAAAAAAAAAATCTGTTCATTAATTCAGTTAATCAGATAAAGAGTCAGTAATATCTCACCAAATGCTTTTTTGCAAATGAACTTCCTTACAGACCAGTACTCAGGATAATAAAAAAAGACCATGCTGGTTTCCCACTGTTAACACTAAGTAAGTAGTATTACCTTGGGATACAAAAAAAAAATCATGTTAAATAATCCACCTCTCAGAGGCTGGAGCAGTGTTCCTGTGCAGTGTTCCTGCAGGGAGTTTTTATTCTACAAGAGTAAAAATGCACCTTCAAATTTAATTCTGAAAGCTGTGTTTTCTTTTCAATGAAAAGAGCTGTGTAACTGAATTTTCCTCCTTTTTTTCAGCACAATGTGGGATACTGCCTTAATGAACTGAACTATAAATGTTTTGGTGCCCGAGAAACAAGAAATGAATTGTTGTTCCTTGTATATTTTTCCTCCCACACCAGGACACAAGATTCTCAGGTCGTCAGAATTGGCCAGAACCACAAAAGGTCCCTCAAAAATTCAGTGTCTGCAGTGATGCATGATCTGTAAAATCCAACAGTAAATTGAGTACTAGGCAGCAAACAGAGGGTTTTTTGCATGATGCCAAGTTCCAAGCCTGTATTTTAAGACACTTCACATACAAGCAGTAGAATCAAGAAGCCCCTAGGAAAGGGATCAGTCAATGAACTGGCAGAATGTGCAGCATCCACATCTTACATCAAGGGCAATTCAGCCAGAAATTCTCTGGAGCAAGTTAACACTTCAGTGAGTCAGTATCAGAGAAACCTTACTAATTTCATGGCCATTTGTATGCTGACCTCTCTTGCAGGAGGGAAGATATCAAGGAGCTGTGCTGACTTCCAGCAGGTTTTTTTTGTCCAAAAAAAGTACATTCTGGTTCATTGAAGGCTTTGTGTTGGGGCCTGGCTGTTGCTAGTGGGGAACAGAAGAAGCAGGAATTCTCTCTTAAGAACTACACCTGGACCTCTGTACATATGCAACCCTCTTCCTGACCTCTGTCCAGAAATATTCCTGTTAGTGCTAAGTGAGGGAGGATAAATCCATTTTGTTCTGTCCTCTGAACTTCTATATTTCATTTTCATCCCGCATTAGAACAGAAGCAAAACTGTTCTCCAAAAAAGAATTGAATCAGTCTGTCTGCTTTGGGATTACAAAACATACGTTTTGGTGCTGGTCTGTCCTTGCTCCTATCCTTTCATGCAGGTCCATCAGCTTGCTTGGAAATACCAAACAACTAAAAAGCTCTGGACAAGAGCCTTCTACTAGGTAAAACCTATAACTGGCATGTGACTGGAAGAGGGCTTACTTTCAGAATTTCATGGAGCTGAAAATATTCTGACCATCTATAGTTCACAGTCCCCTGGTTTCATTCTCCTTTTGTCCATTCTTGCTTCACAGTGGATTGCATAAACTCAGAAGCTAATTCTAAGCAGATGAACCTGATTTTAGCTGTCTGTGTTTTTTGTTTTTTTGGTTGTTTTTTTTTTTGCCAACCCCTCTGTTGCTGCCAGCAAGAAATCCAGCTACACTGGGACACATCCTCCTTCTACTTCTATACAAGGCAAACTGAAGTGCTTCTGCTGTATCATTTACTTACAGCCCCTGAAAGCCAAATGATTTTGCTTTCAACCAGCAGCCATGGCTCTCACTTTAGGTCAGTGTTCATATGTTTCCTGAGCTTTTATGCCTTCTCTTATTGAGCAGAGGATTCATGTTTTCATGCTGTAAAACTTCTGTTTATAGGTACTCATTATGCCTGTAGTGTTGAGATCTAAAGGTCAGACCAGTCAACTGAGTGGGTGAAGTACAGGCAGCAGCACAGATCCAAATGTTTGTGCTGGAAAGGGTATTTTCTGTGGAAGCTGTTAAGTTTGAGACATTAAAATAAAGATAATGTTACCATAATCAATAGAATATGGATTTAAAATTGAAGACAAACTAGTTATGAGGTGTGTAAGCTTCATATGAAGGCAAGACTCAATACCTTCTACTGCTCCCTCCATTCAAGCTAGAAGAGGGTGGTACCTACACTTGCTACCAAAGCATTGCATCCTTGTCACCTCTTTACTCCTTCAGCTTGCTGTATCACAATGTATTTGGAGGCATGTCTGCTGTGTCATTGTTTTAATTACTTTAATTTTCTAACATAAAAATCAGCTCCTTTAGCCTAGCAGAGACTGTCCTGTTCTTTGGTCTGTGCCATTCCATTTGTGCTGTAGACCTCCTACAGGTTATTTCACAAAGTTATCACCCTCATGCCTTTTTCTTTCTCGTTGGTGCCAGATGTTTGCAGCCATCTATCAAAATGCTGCTGCTTTGGGTTCTCAGCAAGACTTAGAGCAGCTGGTGCATGCAGGCTAATGACCCTGTCACAGTCACTGTAGTGCCTTTAAATTCAGTGCTGAGGAATGCTGCTGGGGTAGAAAGGACAGTAGCTGGTAGACTTGCTCTTTGGATATGTGTTTGTATTTATTTCTCCCTATATTTCATAAATCTGACATTTATTAGAGATCAAAATGAAAAATAATGTAGCAGTATGGAAAGGAAAAGGTTTATGGTTTAGGTACAGAGGAGGGAAAGAGTGAAGCTCTCTGTTTTGAGTGAGGTTTCTACTTTGGTTGTAAAATGGAAATAAAATTATCTTTCTTTAGGGCTGTTCCTAAATGAGGCTCATTACCTGTGAGTTGTCATTTTGATGACAAAGCAGACAATATAATACAACTCTTTTCTCATTGTTATTTATCATCTATCTTGTTATGAGCATTTTCAGCCCCATGTCCCAGCAGCTGCTTTTGAAGCTCTGCTGCCACAAAGGAGCAGTTGCTGCCTGGAGCTGAGGCTCCATACTCACAGGGTGGGCAGGCTGTTTCTGGAAGCATCATTTACTCAGGCTGGGGACTGGAAATCACAGTGCAAAGAGCAGGAGCAGGAAAGAAAGTGACTTATTCTGTATGTTTAGGAAGTTGACTTGCTATATGCAAAGCAGTGTGTTGTAAATCTCTGCTTTAGACAAAGGTAGATTCTCATGTTTAGCTGCCAGGCTATTCTAATTTAAGAATAAAATAAATGTTGTCATTTGTGGTTAAAATTTCTCTTTCTCTGTAAGAACAGAAGAAAATGGAAAAGGAGAAACAGTCAAAATACTTGCAATGTGTTAAAGATGGGGGGAACACCAATGCAAGTTTATGGATACACTTTATTTTTTATTATTTGATGCAAATGAGAAGTGTGTACTTAACAAATTCAGTAGAGCTCCTGGTGGCTCCTGAACTCTCTTGCACACACTGTTCTTTTGACCAGCTGAATGCAGTGCCTTGTGTGGGCAGAGGGAGATATCTGGCTCTATAGGTGTTCATGCTTGGCTGTCCTCCTGCAAACCATCAAACACCCACTGAAAATGGGAGCTTGAAATTGCTACCTAAGGAAAATCATTCCTTTTGCCCAAAGGGTCATCCTGATGACTACATCATCTAAAAAATCAGAACTGATGGTTTGTTCACACAAACCACAGATGGAGAACACCAACACTGTGCTGTGCTTACAGCATTGCTCCCTCTGCTTAATTCTCTGTTTTGCTGATGTTCGTGGAGCATCTCCAGAGGCAGAGGTTGAAGGACTGCCAAGGGGAACCAATCTCACCATCACAGGACACTTCTCTGGGTTCTTCACTAGGACATTGGCCATCCCGGACACACAGCTTGCCACAACACATTAGTGTGTCTGGCCACCAATCTCCTTCTTAGGATATTTGCCTCCTTTCCTGGGGATCTAGAAGATTGTATTTCAGGTGTAGGAATGCTCCTTGCCTGCTTTGAATTGGTGTTTGGATACTACAGTAAATATCTCTTTAGGTGAAAAGCAATCTAAGCAGGGAGCAGAGCAGAATTATTAATGTTCTACAGTTGAGGGGAGTGCTGGATCTATTAATTTACTTTGAATTCCTCTGGCTGTGTAATGCAGGTTTCACTGTAGGAAATGGATTAAATGATGTCCATGAGGCATATAAGAGAGAAAAGTAATGTATCTGTTTTCCATTTTCATTAATTTATTGTGACTTTTTAAAAGATGCTCTCAGGGCATTGGTGTCTTTGGGAATTAGAGTTTTGCTGGGTAGCAGCCAGGAGAAGCAGTGAGCTCAGATCAGCCTGGCTTACCAGAAATGGGGTCTTTTGTGGTTGTCCCAACTTTTTATTCTGCATTCAAAGATATTTTTCATGACTCAAAACATCAAGGTCAAGAAAGCATGTGACCAGGATGCTTATCAAGATCTCCTGCCTGGGCTGAATTTGGTCATAAAGAAAGCAGTGAGATCCCTCATGAAACAAGAGTGATTTCTATTAGCTCAGGACTGGCTCACACATTCTCTGATTGATGCCTTGAAGTCAAAATGGGGTTCTGCTGACAGGCACTGGAAGAGTGAATAGCCCAAGTAAAAATGCAGTCAACTGTAGTTATTTAGACCAAAGGGAAAATAAATGGTTCCAGAGTTTAGCTGAGCCATACATTACTGCTTGGCTTTCATTTATGCTGAGAACTCCCACCTTGGATGGAGCAGGGAGTGGTGCAGTTAATGTGAGACAGTGAGAAAGGATAATGGGGTTCAGGGTCAGCAAGGACTGTTTAGATGGCAGCTGAAGGACTGTTGCAAAGTGTGTGGTTTAACCCCAGGTGTTTTTTTTTCTTTTCTGAATGTTCTTCAAAAGCCAAGCTCACTGCCACACAGCAGCAATGCTCACAAATTCCATTATTACAGAAGTGGATTCAGATCAGTGACTGTCTCAAGGCAAGGGAAAGAGCCTTGTTTTGAGAGCAAATGTAAAAATCCAGACAGCCTTGAAAATCCTGGAGAGATAGGATCAGTCTTAATTGCAAAGAAAGGAGCAATTTACAAAAAATAAGTATGGATTTCTAAATAACACTACTCTGCTTTTTCTTCTGGTTCAAGGTGCTGTTAAAGGCAGCAGAGTTGTGAAAACCTACAGTTTTTCAGCCTCCACTGTGATTTGAAGCAAATTTATAGAGTAGGTTCATTATATCTAAGGATCCTTTGGTTTATTTGTTGGCAAAGTACACAAATGCAGCTTCAGCAGTGTTGGCCTTTTGTGTTCAGTAAAATGACTTGGCTGGTGGACCAAGGTGCTACCCAGAGAAAGTATTCCTGCCATCCCCAGAATATTGCATGTAGAGTGATTGGATTGTGCTCAGAGAGTGAGCTCCAACAAAAAGCTTAAAATCTGAGAAATATTTAGCTGAGCCCTCCAGGGAATGTCTGCCTGGGGCGGCTCAGGGGAGACCTCATCACTCTCTGCAACTCCCTGAAAGGAGGTTGGAGCCAGGGGGGGGTTGGGCTCTTTTCCCAGGCAACTCTCAGCAAGACAAGAGGGCAGGGTCTCAAGTTGTGCCAGGGGAGGTTTAGGTTGGAGATGAGAAAGAATTTCTTTCTGGAGAGGGTGATCAGGCATTGGAATGAGCTGCCCAGGGAAGGAGTGGATTCTCCGTGTCTGGAGATCTTTCCAAAGAGCCTGGATGTGGCACTGAGTGCCATGGGCTGGGAACTGCAGCAGGAGTGGATCAAGGGTTGGACTTGATGAGCTCTGAGGTCCCTTCCAACCCAGCCAATTCTATGATTCTATGATCTTAAAATTTTCCTCTGATATCCTTGAGGAGGGCAGGGGTCAAGAACCTGCCCCCATATAATTAAGTTGAAAACCACCATTTTTTAGGAGTGTGGGGACATTCTATTCAAATCACCTCACAGTAAACTGCAGTAAGATGCTCCATTCCTGCTCCCAGCATCTCTCCCTTCCCTGTTCTGTAGTGATTTGATTCCAGATTCCTATTTGCTCTTGGGGCCTCTCTTCCATCCTAATTGTTATGCTGCTAAGCAAGCATATTAATTAGAGTTATTCATTGTTCTACCTCTCTGTGTCTGGCAGATTTCCACAGATACATTTAGCTGGTGTCCCTTTTTTTCTTTAGGCCATTGCAGTGTTAAGTAGAAAATGCAACTCCAAGATAGAGAACAAGTTCTGTGGTGCACATAATTATAATTATGGTAGCTTTTTCCTTCCCAAGGTGTCAGATACCAGCAGTCTGCTCAGGTTCCAATTAACAGTACAGCATGGAAGAGGGCTTAAAATGGCTGCCTGGTGGTTTCAGCCAATCTTTTTAAGATGGGGTGCATGCTCCTTGGAGGTTCAGTAGGGGCAAAAATTGGCCCACATTTCTATTAGCTTCTAATAACATCTTCCTTTGTGAAAGCAAAGAGAGATTTTTTTCTTCTAAGCTCTTCCCATCAATAGATATTGATCACTTAACAAAGCCAAGCTTTCAGCTACAAGAGAACTTTGATTAAAAATTCACTTGGCAGCCTCTTGGATTAAGTATTTTATCATCATCATGTGCATACAGCCCTATAATACAAAAAAAAGGGGAAATTAAATGAGGAGAGAGTAACCTCTGAAGGAAGAAGTGGAAAATTATGAATTAAATGCCAGCCACACACTCTTAGATACTACTGTGCCACTTTGCACGTTGTACACTCAATTAGATTTCATTGGGATGAATGTAATCACTGCAAAAAATTGAAATCTCAGGGGCTAAAGAAAAAAACCTAATCTAATCTAAGCATTTTAAATAGTACCTGTAAATCTTACTGTTCTTTTAAGAGGCTTTCTGCTATGTTCTCCTGGTAGTTGGAACTCTCACTAAGTTTGTATTGAATGGACAACAAACTGTCCCCTACAAAATCTGCTCTGATTGAGAATGAAGCTGGTGTTGTAGGGGGATGAAACAAGCAAAGAAGTCTTGGCTTTTATCAATAAATGGAAGGTCCTGCAGCTTATGTTATCTTTCCCACTCAGTGGGAAGATGATTAAGCAAAACCAACAGTTTCCTGTCTAGGGGGATCTCTTACGACCTAAATTAGAGCATGGGAAAAATGGAAACATTTTTGTTCTAGTGTCTAATTCTCATATCTGTAGAAAAAAACATTGTTATAAAAGAGGAGGTTAAGGAATGACAGAACAGAATCTGCTATTTAATTCTACCTTACGATGAGCTTTAAGTACAGTTGTGTCTGCAAAATGGTTGTAGCTGGGGACAGGATATTTCTAGAACCCAGAGTGTCCACTCTCAGTAAAATCACTTTCCCTGAGTTTCAAAGACAGGTGGGTGAAGAGATAGTCTGACAGGATTACACTCCTAAAAGGTTGAGCTGGGCAGACATCATCCTGAAGCATCACTTTGCCCTTTATTGAGGTAAATATTTATTGGCCACTGAAACTGAAACAGAAACCTGCTCATTTGTTGCAGAGTGCTCTGAAATTCATGCAAGGCTGTGGAAGGAGCAGCAAAGAAGCACAAGCTGCCCAGGCTTTCATTTGTTTCTCTCCCCATTTCAATTCTCAGCTTACAATGTCTTTCTGATAGCACAGCTACAAATAAGTTGGCTGTTCAGCCACCATGAAATGATTTTTAAAATTTGTTTCCATTATCTGAATAGGAGGCACTGCTGCTCTTGTTGATTGTGCTAGCAGAAGAGCTTCAGTAACACAGACATTATTGAAAAGGATAGCTGGATGTCCTCCCTGTTCTCTAACTCTCTTGAGCTTGTTTGTAACACCAGTGCCAACTTCTTAAGAAAGTTTGTTGGCCTCAGCATCTTTAAACTAGTTAGATGGATATAACTCTTTTGCATGAAGCATCAGATAAAAGATTTTGGTAGCCACATGGCATTCAGTTTGGTTCTGATTCCCTATCAAGAATATTTGAGGTACTAGACTAGTATTTTCTTCCATGCTTTCCAAACTTTTGATTCAATATTTCATGAGACAGCAGATACTACAGTTTCATCACCCATGTTGAAACTGGGGTGAAAATTGGTAGATACTTGCATATTTTACCAAGTTTGTGCCAAATGTGTATCTACTGTGTGTCCCAGGGCAGAGCTGAGGTGATGATGATGCTATGCCAGAGGTGTTCACTCAGCAAACCCAAACTATTTCTTACTCTGTCCTACCCACATGAGTTGTTCCCATCTGCTCTGGTAATGAAGAAAGCTCTTCTGTTACTGACCACTGCTTATGGAAACTAATTGGAAAGTTTTTTGTGTGTGAATTTCCAAACCTGGCATGCCTGAATGTGTTATAAACTTAGTTTTCAGTAAATAGATGCTTTACAAAATACCATAGCTAGTTAAATTAAAATATGCTTTAAAATGCCAGCAGTACTGTTGGTGTTCTCCAGTGCTGTGCTGTTTTTCAGTAACTGGAAAGCAAGATCTAAATTGTCCAGCTTGCTGCAATTGCACTCAACACCAGGCTTAAAGTTCATAAAGTGAGTATTTAAATGCCTTCAAACCTAATTGTAAAAGGAGTTCTTATCAAATGATTTGACCTTTAGCAACAGTTTTTCAACATTGCTGAAAAAAGAAATTGCATACACTTCTGTTTTGTTGCTACTTGCACTCAGATGAGTTTTGTTTTATTCTTCATACTTAAGATATCACCACAATATGAAGAGGGGTTGGTTCTCATGCTGGCAGTGTTAAGGAACCATAAAGTACAGTTCTGTTTACTTAAATCTCTTCCTACTTTTATAGATATTGCTAAAAACCATAGAAAACAGTGGGTGCAACTCCTGCTACTGCAGACCATCCAGGAGACAGGGCAATGTAATGGCAATGCACATTAACTTGTCTCTTCATTTGATAACTGCCCTGCATTGGTGTGTGTATGGAAACTTTGCCTTGGAAGTTAAAGCAAACCAGTGAGGCAACTATAATTCTACATTAGTGGCCATTTTAAATGCTAAGTGTAAAAACCCCTCTCTTTTTATTTGTAATTTACTCAATGGCAAGCTATACATAGACTTATTCATGTACAATGTAAATAAAGATAACTAGAAATAGCTTTATTTCATTTACTGAAATCCGTTGTTCTGAGCATTACATTTTAATCTCATTTAACAGTAGTAATAATGTAAGTATTAATCCTGCAATGAATTTCTCTTACAAACTTGAACATTCTCACACATCAGTGTGGATTTGTTACAGGCTGGTAAACACAGTGCAAGACATTAATGAAGCTGCAAGCAAAAGAAGTGATTATCAGCCAGTAATAACAGAAATGCTTGAGGCTGATGCCTGAGTTGTGAAACAGCTTTCTGAAGGTTGGGAAACAGCTCAGAAGCTTGGGCACAACTACAGGCTGCCTGCAACAAAATTTAATTTCACCACTAGTGCCACATTTTAGTTTCCCCAGTATGTTGTTCCTCTGGATCCTCTGGAGTACTTGCTTTGGGACCTTCTTGCTCTGATTGTATAAGATGCTAAACCCCAGCTGGAGCTGTTCATTTGCTTGGCTGCTGCTAACAATGAGACAAAGTTACAATGCTTGTCTGCCTTATTTACTGAAGGAGCCTTTGCAATGGTTCATCAGGGCCCAGCAAACCCTTCCAACCAGTGTGTAAAACACCAAATGCCCACAGCTCTCCTGGGACACCCAGTATTGATCAGCTTGTACCATGCTGGGAACAGCTGGTTGTGCTAGATTAGAAGTGTGACCTGGGAGGGTTAGAATCTAATGAAGTAGTGGAGCCACAAGCTGTAGAGACCAAATGATTCATATCCCCCCAGCTTTCACAGAACAAACACTGTCACCCTAAGAGCACACAAAGCCAACAAAGAGGTTTTCTTTGCAGGCAAGCAGACATCTGCTGTAATTAGAGTGGGAAACAGATGGGGGACACATTGTATCCATGTTAACTTATTACAATGGATATTGTTCTCTTTAAATCCAGGTAAGCTGTGGTTTGGGGCTAAATATTCAAAGCCTCATCCAAAGCTGGCCCCTTATTTTGCTGTCTTCACTGGGGTTATGTGGTCCCTCAAGCATGCAGTTCTAAAACAAGCAGTACAACCCCTTGCAGTGTGTGGCCAGAGAGGCTGTGATCATCTCACAGGGTGAGATAAGTACAGAAAGACATCTTACAGAGAGCCAGGCCTGGCAGGACAGGAACCAGGAGAGAATTGCAGTATGCCATGATTGGACATAAATTGTCACTGTAATAGATATTGTAACAACAAATGATAAGGACTCCTTGCTGTGGTGAGCTTGAAACCTAAAATAGATAAGATGGAAGAGTTAAGATAATGTGCTCTGCCATTGTATTGCCAGGTCTTCTGGATGGCCTGCAACAGTAGGAGTTACAGCTGCTTTTTTCTGTAATTTTTTAGCAGTATCTGTAAATGTAGGAGGAGATTTAAGTAAACAGGAATGCACTTCATAATTCTTTAATACTGCCAGCATGAGAATCCAGCCCTCTTCATTGTACAGTGCCTTAAAGGGTTTTAATAGAAGTGAAAGACCTTTTCCTATTGATTTCAGCAACTGTTACATGGGATCCTCAAAGTACAGTTCTGAGCTCAGTTCTCCTGACTTTGCACTGATGTAAAGGCACTGACTGCAGTGGGGGTTTGATGGGTTTGGTAATTGTAGTGTTGTAGAATCAGAACTAAATCAGGCATCAGAGACAAACCAGGAAACTGGAAAAATAAACTTTGGTGTCAAAGTCCACCTCAGCTGGGGGCTGTGCAAATCTACTCACAAAAAGCAAAGCATAAAGGGAACAAGGAAAATAAACTGTCTTTCAGTTGTCCCACTGCTTTCAGGCACTGGTTCCTGTGATTCCAACAACAACAGAGAACTGAAAATGTTTCTTAATCTCTTTTTGAACGATTTAACCATATTCAGCTGTGATTCTTAACGGGAACACTCACTGACATCTCATTTCTCATGTAGAGGAAATCTACTTTTTTTGTGTCACCAACAGGTATTTTATTTTCCTTTCATGAACTCTGTGGCAGCAGCAGGAAGGATTTCTTATCAGTAGAAACTCCCAGGAGAAGTTAGTGCCACAAACAGCGGGAGTTGGAGCGGCAGCAAGAGCCGGGGAGCAGCGCGCTCTTCCCATGTTCTCTTAGTGCTTCTGATGACAACTCTTTGGCATCATAGGGCACTCTCTGGAGCCAAGAGATCATGGGCAAACTTCACTGTTTCTATTTTTGTGATTTATAGGGTTTTTTAACAATTTCATGCCTCTTTTTCTGATAAAGCAAAACGATGGTGTTTTTGTAGCCAAACCTTTCCCTGTTGGTTTTACAGAATATTAAATTACTCAGCCAGGTTTGTGAAAACTCTTGAAAGGATGTGAGCTACATCATTTGCCATAAAGCAAGAGGGAAAGTGTACCTAACATCCCCATGCTCCTGCCTGTTTTGGAGTCAGGGGCACCATAGATAAATGATGAGATCTGTTTAACAGTCAAATCCTCAATAATTAACTTCTTGGATAAATTACTGAAATGTGAAAGTAATTCAGTACAATCTAGGAATGTCTTGGCATTGCAGTGTAAGATTTAATAGTAATTCCTTGCACTTTCTCTTCTTGGGATGAGAGGTGCTTTATAAATACAAGAGCATGTTTATTTCAAAAGAGCTCAACTTGATGGGTGCAAAGTACCCTCTAAGACTGTAGCACTCTGCACTTTTCTTTTCCTTCTGTGGTGAATACATTTTCAGAGATTCCTCTGTTCCTGGTTTTACAATTACTGCCATTTCCATAACCCTTTCAGTTGTGTTGATTCATCTCATTGTATAGCCAAGCTTTAAACTTGATACTGGAAACAGATGTGCTATAAGTGTTCAGATTCACTTCACTGTTAACTCAGATTGATTTCTCTGCATGTGTGAACCTCCCCTTCTCAGTCTGGTCGTTAGGTGTGTGCTGCTTTGGGGAGGCAATTAATGTGTGCAGTGTGAGTGCTTGGAGAAAATGAGTAAGTTAGCAACAGCTGACAGAGAAAAATGCTGGTGTACTGCATAGCTTTTATCTGCTTTCCAAACATTTGCACAAAAGTGTTTTGCCAGGAGTGAAAGCTGAAAGGAAAAAGAGTGTTAAATATGGAAGGTATTTCTGCACTGTGATAAGATCATCACTGGGTGATGCCTGGTCATGCAGGCAGCAGAAACAATCCAGGAAGATCCCTGATCTGAAGCACATGTTATGAATATTAAGGCCTTAAAGCAGTGGCTGCAGTGAATGATTTGTGACCAGCCAGTTGTAAGGGGTAACTTACTGAAGGAATGGACCATGAATATGTCATTTCAGAGCAGCTACATATAAGGGGAACACAGACCTACCACTTAACAGCACTCCTGGTCCATAGTCAGCTACTGAGTTATCAGTAGGTTGTGAAAGATTTTTACATCATGAGAGTAATGAAACAGTTTTGTTGACAGTGACTAAGCCATTCTCTTCAGCCCTGACTGTGGGAAATCTCTTCTCTGCCTGCAAGAACATTTTGTGTAATTATACAGATGTCAGTGAAATGAGCTAAGGAATCAGTGTCAGTGTACTAAACCACAGCCTGTTTCTTCCATCACATGACATGAGCTATCTTCATATATCAACATCCTTTATATTTATTGTTATTGTCTAATCCTCAAATCTGCTTTGTCCACAGGGGGTTGAAATCCTTGGTTTTCAAAAAAACCCCTCATTTTCCCATCTTTTGCAGGAAAATAATGGCTCTGTTGCATCTGGGAATATTGCTGTTTGAGGCAGCATTGCCAGGCTCCAGGATGGTGGTAGGATGGAAAGAGGAGAAATGTTGCACTTGAATCTTCTACCAAAGCCTGTGGTAGCTGTCAGACACTCACACTCATATAGCCTATGAAGTCTTTATTTCTGCAGGCAAAGAGCCAGTTATTGTTCTTAAATGTAACCAGTGTGCAAGGTTTAAACTACTTGAAATAACAAAAAACTGCAAAACACAGGCTCACTGAGACTCTGAGGGAAACTTGTAAATAGCCATCACCTCCTTCTCACCTCCCTTTAGATATCTGTGCCATACTGATTATATGTACTGCCAAGACTCAGAAGCACTTGAAGTTAGAAACTCTTAGGCAGAATTCTTGTTTTACTTATAAGACCTAGCAAAAGACCCTGATTTCATTTGGATTATACTGTAATGCAAATAACTCCATAACCATCATAGCAATTGCAGTCAGTAGTAATGCTCCAATTACTGTAGAGCTCTAAACAATCACTGTGAGTTTTTAGGAGACCTGGTACCATCAGTAATAATTTTTAAGATGTAGAGTTTTGAGTCTCAGCATATGGTAGTTAATGGAAAGCTTCCCAGCTATTTTCCTTAGGTCTGGTCAAGTCACCACGAAAAGAACCAGCAGAAGTGCTCTGCTCTTTACTCTTCAGAGTGAGTCTTTGGCCTTGCCTTTACTGCTGCATAGGCTGTCTTCATCAAGTTGAATTCTTCCCTGAGAAGACAGCACAGAAAGAGTGGGAAACAAATTCCTCTGGGTTTCAATTTTAACTTATTTGTACCTAGAAACAGGATTTGTGCAGCTCTTCTGTTTATAATCAGTTGCTGTGAGAGCTTGTGTGTGGCCTGACCACTTCCTGCCAGCAAACAGACCACAAACCCAAAACACAATGTCCTCCTAGATTTTCTAATATTCTCTTAACAACTATAACCTAAACTCTGAGGTGTTTAATGCTGGTAATGAAAAACAATTTCAAACAAATCTACAGTTTCCTCATTTATCTATTTTTCTGTTTGTACTCTTCTCATGTGTGTAGAAGAAGAGCTTTGTTGACAGAATGATTGGAAATGCTCCGAATGTGTACAAATGAGGTACAGTGTGGCACTCAAAAGGCTTAAACAAAATTCTTCAGTAGTTACACTGAGAACATTTAATCAAAACACTCAGTGATAGTGCTAAAGCAAAAGGAGAAAAGCATTGGTAATAATACCTCCAAGTCTGTCCAAATTCAGGAACAGACTTAGCTCTTTTACTGAGTGGTACCAAAGTGTGTAGCATATTCCATTCTTTTTCATGTCTTCTGTGTGAAGGATGTTTTGACCTCTCCTGGGTGAAACAAAACTCTGTTCTGGATGGTCCAGAATGGAAACCACTTAGATTTGGCATGCAGAAGTAACCTCAACCTGCTTTAGTGAGCTCAGCCTCAAACTTCTGCCGATGGTGAGATGAAACTTGCTGAAATTAAGCAGGAATCCTACGAGTTGTTGGGAAGGTAACCTAGCTTGATGAAACAAAAGAAACAAAGTTTAGCAGTAAAGAAAGCTAAATTCTAGAGAACCTGAATCATGGAAGTGTATGCAATTGGTTTCAGTGGGAGAAGAAGTCTCAAAATAGACTTAATTAACAATAATGATATTTTGGCAGACTCCTCCTAAGCCCCAGCAGAGCAGTCTATGTGATTATCACTGCAAAACCATCACAAATATCTGGCTGCTTTTGCTATGTTAAAGAAAAAGTCTATAGAAAGGTAATGGATTGAGTGAACTTTTTCTGCAGGAGAGGGGCCATGATTAAAGAGCAGAAAGCCATTGAGAATAAATGGGACTTCACAAAAGTCCATGGCAAAATTCCCACTGATTTCAGTAGACTGAGGCTTTACTTTGTGTCTGTGAAGGTGAGGAGATTTGCCTAATTCCCACTCTGTGCCAGTACATCAGCAAACTGGCATCTGGTCCAGCTTGCCCAGGCCTTTAGCTGAAAGCATCTGCTACCTTACAAACTGAATTCCCAAATCCCTCCTCTCCCAGATCTGATTGAAATTCTTGGTGTGTAACTCTTAAGCTTTAACTTGCAGCCTGGGGAAACAACAAAGCAGAAGAGAAAACAAAACTTGAATACTGGATTTGAAGTGAGCAAAGAGGGAAAAACTTTCAGGTACTCTGAAGATGTTTTGGGTTTCCTTTGTGCAGCAGCTTAAGTGTTTGTCACTCAGACTGTGAACCACAGGTGGAAAGAAAATTATTAATAGACTTCTTAATAATATAAACCCTTCCTAGGTTTAGGATCAAATGTTTTTAGGACCAGCTACTTAGGTATCTGGCAACCTGTTGTGTTCCCTAGAATGAACATGTTTTTGTTTCATTGAATAAGTAGAGATTAACAGTTTCAGCCTGGATAAAGTAGAACTTCTCACCATGCTGCCCTCAGCCCAGCTAATCCTGTGGGAATGAGTGCCAAAACATGCCAGACACATGCAGCAGTTACAGAAGAAAGGCCAGGAGTACCTCCCCTGGCTGTTTCCCAAATCCCAGGTTAGCCACAGTTCCTACTTCAGGCTCTGCATCACTCAGTGTCTGGCTCATCTTTTGCAGCAGTAATTTCAGTGGGCTGGATGCTGCTGCTCCTCTGCATTGCTAAGATGAAGTCTCATTTCTTTTCTGTTTCGTTGGCACAAGGGGATAATTGAAAGATAGTCTGATATTTTGGTTCTTTATAAATAGCACTCAGGATGAGTTGGAGAATTTTGTCTTTTGAATTATAATTATACTTATCTATGAGCTTTATTTTATTAACTACATTTTATTATCCTCCCAGTGCATTGTAACTGCACTAGCTGTGGAACTGCCAACTATATTATTCACTGGTTGATGTGTTTTTCTACAGGGTGATTAATTCAGGGAAAATGAGAGTTAGTCCAGTATTCCTAAGATTAGCACCTTTAAATTTCTCCTGGAATTCCTTTTACCTAATCATAACCTGCTGACCACTGTGTTCCATTATATTTTAACTGACTTTCAGGAATAATGCAATATTAATTAATATTTTGTCTAAAGCATTTGTGCATTTGATGGCATGACTTGTTTGCTGCTGGGTCATAGCAAAAAATAAGGAAGAGATCCCTGTGACAGCAGAGAATTCCTTATTGTACTACTCGGGGGAAAGCAAAAACCAAAGGGTTAAGAAATCAAAGAAATGTAGAGGCTGCTAATGAAGAAAATCACACAGGTGTTCTGGGGGCTCTAAGGGATTTAAGAGAAGGAAAGGTATTGGCATGGTGGCCTTTCAGACAGCATTGCCCTGCTCACAGTTAGGTCTGGACTGTGTGAAATGAGAACTCTCCATGACCCCCTCTAGCATAGGTTTGCTGCCCAGTCCAAGTTGTGCTAAACATGCTGAGACAGAAGTGAAGGAGAGAAAGAAGGAAAAGCAGACCAGTATTATTTTAAAAACGTTGTTAAAATGTTGTTAGAGACTGGATGTGGCACTCTGTGCCATGGTCTAGTAACTGCAACGGTAGTGGATCAAGGGTTGGACTTGATGATCTCTGAGATCCCTTCCAACCCAGCCAATTCTATGATTCTATGAACAGCAGTATTGTTACTCACCTTCTGAATTTCTACACATAACCTGCCCAAACTGCCACTGAAATTCTTTATCCTATTCATGTATCTTCCTGCAACATGCACGAGCAATTCATGATAGCTTTGGGACACTGAGAATCTCCTGAGCTGTTGAGTGTAGACCTGGATGTCACAACAAACAAATCGTGTGGCTGCCATGCAAGCAGTGGTGTTCATTTATTTTCAGCATTATTTTTTGACCTCTGTTGTCTGGAAGATTGCAATGAACTATGTCCTGACCTTGCTGCCCTTGGTTGAAGAGGAAGGGATTTTGGAGACTGATTCTTCAGCTGCAGACAAAACTGTTGAAATGCCTCAGAATATCCTTTCTAGTACTCACTGAATTAAAGGATATTCCACCCCCTGCCCAACTGGCCTCTGGCTGTGAGGAGGGAACAGTGGGGCAGATAACACTTCTCAGTGATGTCAGACATGTAGATTTGGGGGAATTTCCAGGATAGCACAAGGAAGTACAGCCCCAAGGACAGAAATGCTGCACTCTGAAGCCCTCTAACAGGGTTATCAGATGTGAACAGAGATGATGCCTGCAGCCAAGCTGCTCAGAAGCGTTGCCACAATTGGATGGCTTTACTCACTGCCATTAATGGATGTTCTCCCTCATGCCAGAGCCTGCAAGAGGCCAGGAAAGGAAGAGCAGACCTCAGTGATGGTACAAAGCCAGTCAGGACTTTATGAACCCCTTGTATACTGCAGTGGGCTCTGTGAAAGCAATCCTGTACTTTAGAAGAAAGAATTGATTAAATCTTGCTCATAGTGCTTTGAGACTTCATGAAAATACATATTGAGGAGGATAACATTATCATGACAGTCTTGATTACCACAATTATTCTCTTATATCTACCCAAGGACATTGAAAACTTCCTAGCAAATCCTGCTGGGCTGGTAAGGATTTGGGATCTGACATTTATATAGCAAAGCCCTTCTCTCAGCATTTAGACCTATGTGTATGCTCTCGTCATGGTGATACATCTTGCTTCTGGGTTCTAAAATGAGCAAGATCCTATTAGCAGTGGGAACTGAGTGTGATTGGCTAGAAAATTGGAGATGTTCCAGCTGTGCTAATAATACTTTTTGCTTGGAGACAATAACAATCCATTTCTGTTAATTTTCTGCCTGGCTCATCCAGTGTGCGATGTACGATGGTGTCCATGAGTGTTTTTATGAGTGCTTAATGCACACACTTAACTTGTGCAAAGCAGCTGTCAGAATTAAATGCCTAACAAATCAGATGGTTAATCAGCATGTGAATACGTAAGGAGCTGTGCCTGTGAACGAGGAGTGCTATTTTTAAACCCCTCGGGGGCTCTGCCACCAGATGGCCTTTTTTGAGCTATGAGTGTTCCTCAAACCAGTTTGGTTTAAGCATTATCCAATATCTAATAACTTTTAAGTACTTTTCTGAAATTGCTCATTCTGGCTTCTGGGGATGCTGCTGATTTGGGCATCTTCACCTTGCTAAATGGAGCCCTTGTTTCAGGCAGTTTAAGCCCTGTTGTCCTGGGAAAAAGCTGCAGGTGATTATGTGTGGCTGTTTTTGTACATATCATAGAATCATAGAATTAGCCGGGTTGGAAGGGACCTCAGAGATCATCTAGTCCAACCCTTGACCCACCGGAGCAGTTGCTAGACCATGGCACTGAGTGCCACATCCAGTCTTTTTTTAAATGTCTCCAGGGACGGAGAATCTCCCACCTCACCGGGCAGTCCATTCCAATGCCTGATCACCCTCTCCGTGAAGAAATTCTTTCTAATATCTAACCTAAACCTCCCCTGGCACAACTTAAGACTGTGTCCTCTTGTCTTGTTGAAGGTCGTCTGTGAAAAGAGTCCAGTTCCCACCTCGCTACAGCCTCCTTTCAGGGAGTTGTAGACAGCAATGAGGTCTCCCCTGAGCCTCCTCTTCTTCAGGCTGAACAGCTCCAGCTCTCTCAGCCTCTCCTCATAGGGCCTGTGCTCCAGTCCCTTCACCAGCCTGGTTGCCCTCCTTTGGACCTGTTCCAGGACCTCTACATCCTTCTTAAACTGAGGGGCCCAGAACTGGACACAGTACTCGAGGTGTGGCCTCACCAGCACTGAGTACAGGGGCAGAATCCCTTCCCTGGACCTGCTGGTGACGCTGTTTCTGATACAGGCCAGGATGCCATTGGCCTTCTTGGCCACCTGGGCAATATACCCATATTCTTTTAATTCCTATTCCACACTGCATGTGTTGTAACCAAGTCAACTGATATTTTAAGCAGGAATTAATCAAGACTAAGAAATTCCAAACCTGCAATTGTTTAAAGACAAAAAATCTAGTCATTTTAGGAGTTAAACACCCAGGTAAGAATGATGCTCCTAGGTACCTTTGTGGACCTGGACATGAAGCATCCAGTTAAATCATGGACACCAGTGTAAGTAAAGTCCTTCACATCCTTAGGAAATTCCTAAGTGGGATTTTGTCATATATAATTTAAACTTGATCAAACCATAGATAGAGTTTTACATGAAAGTTTTAAGTGCTCTAGGTGATAGCACATGTTAGGGGGTGTTTTTTCTGTCTCTTGATGTGCTAATTGTCCTCTTTTGCTAAATGTGCATGAAGTAGTTATGCTACAACACAGAGGGGTTTTGGCTCTTCAAAGTGAGTTCCTTAATCTCCAAAAACCACTGACCAAGAGCTCAGTTGTATTTTGTTCCACCTTGATGACAGCATTATCTGCTAACACTCATGGCTGCAGTGACTTCACTATTAATCGTGACACCATACAGCTCTAGCAAACTTCCCCTGCATTTCTGTCTCTTCTGAGCAAGACAATAATATTTACTTACACTAAAACAACCTTATCAAGAAGTTTGAATTTTTTTATGACCATTAATTAAGCTCAAAGAATAATTATCACCACAACTGGTAATTATTACCACTTCATGCCTGGCTAAACCTGCACAGAAAGAGGTGAAGAAACCAGTTGGATATGTATGTGAAAAAATGTGCAATGAGGAGAAGATGATACAGAAATGTTAAAATAAACAGAAACTTCTTTTCTTCATTTGATCAAGGACTATAGAGACTCATGTTGCATCTGTTAAATACTCAAAATAACCACAGCATCTTATTGGTTATTTCTCTCTGCATTGAAATAACTATTGGAGCAGAACTTCAGCATCTCATGTTAATATCATTAGCACTCCTAATTCTGGGGTAGTGAAGAATTCTTTACCCTCCTTTCTGTGTTTTTCTTTCTTTCCCCTTCTCCCCCTGTGACCAGGAATGCCATTTTTGTTGCATGTGGTTTTAGTGCTCACTCTTTGCATTTGGTTGCCAGTCCCGACCGTTCGGACTTTTAGGACCCCAGTCAGAGATAGGGGAAAATGGCCACTTCGGGCTGAAAACTGAACCAAAGAGTGACCACTGAAAACTTTGCCTGGCCCTAACCCTCCCATGGAACCCTACCCACAGCACCACCAACAATCGGCCTACGGGTTTGCGTTTTACCACAAACCTTGAATCTCCCAGCCCGAAGCGGCAGTTTCCCCGGATCGCTTTTATTCCCCCTGAACATTGTATTGGTTTTGTGAAGATCCTGGAGAGAGGGAATAGTTCAGGTTTAGGCTTTGGAGGACAGACAGGTGTCAGACCTGCAAAACACAAGCTAAACAGTGACAATGGAGTGGAAAGGAGAAGGAGGAGGAGAAGGAGAAGGAGGAGGAGAAGGAGGAGGAGGAGGAGAAGAAGAAGGAGGAGGAGAAGAAGAAGGAGGAGGAGGAGGTGGAGAAGAAGCAGACAGAGAAGGAGGAGGAGGAGGAGGAGGAGGAGGAGGAGGAGGAGGAGGAGGAGGAGGAGGAGGAGGAGGAGGAGGAGGAGGAGGAGGAGGAGGAGGAGGAGGAGGAGGAGGACGAGGACGAGGACGAGGAGGAGGAGGACGAGGAGGAGGAGGACGAGGGCGAGGACAAGGGCAAGGACAAGGACAAGGACAAGGACAAGGACAAGGACAAGGACAAGGGGGGCTCCCTGTCCCCCAGCAGATACTTCAGGGTGGTGACTCTGCCACAGCTTTGGTTCTACTTGGTTTTTTTGCTCCCTCACTTCACGGATTCCCAGAGGGATTGGGGATTTTTCACCCCCTCCCTCAGCTCAAGAAGTCGGGTGGTGTGGGGATGGCTCATGTCCTGGCTGGCATGGCAGGGAGGTCACCCTGTGGGACAGGATGGAGAGGTAGACCTGGTCCTGTCCCCCATCAGGTCCCCGTGTCCCCAGGGGTGGCTGTGTCCCATGGGGGGACCCCATCAGGGGTGGCAGGGGACAGCTCAGGGGTTGCTGCTTGCTCCTGCCCAGCCTGGGGGTGGTGGTGGGGGATGTCCCACGCTGGGACACGCGTGTCCCCGTGAGGAACGGGGTCTCCACACAGCCCTGCCGAGCCGTGTCACCTCCGTGGCTCTTGCTGTCACCGATGTCCCCGGAGTGGTGGCAGTGCCACCTGCCTGTTCCTCCTGAGCATCACCAACCCCGCGGGGCGGGATGGGGACAAGGACAGCACCCAGCTCCCCGGGAAGTGCCACCACCACCTCTGCCTGTCCCCGTACCCATCTCGGGGAGGGGGGGGAGCTGACACCCCCTGCCCCGGGGGTCCCTGTGTCCCCCCCCTCACCCCAGGGTGCAAACCTCTCCCTGTGCAGGCTGTAGGAAGCAGGGCTGGAGGGCACTGGGGTGATTGCACAAGGACCTGGGGGGGCTGCCAAGTTTCTGACTGCTCATCTTCAGCTGCTCCAGCATTGGGGGGGTGGAAGGGTGAGGTTGAGCCCTGTGGAGGGGTGCTGAGCCCTTGGAAAACTCAGCACATCCCATCCCATCCCAGCTGTGTGCCTGGGGCTGCCTGGTCAACCCCGAGGGGATTTTTAAATAAAGATCCTGGGGCAGCTGAGGAGGAGTCGTGTTTCCCCCCCCTGCCATGGGGGCCAGCATCCCAGTCCCAATAATTCCAGTCCCAGTAACACCAGCAGCCCAGTCCCAATAATTCCAGTCCTAACAACACCAGCAGCCCAGTCCCAATAATTCCAGTCTCAATAACACCAGCAGCTCAGTCCCAATAATTCCAGTCCTCACAGCACCAGCATCCCAGTCCCAATAATCCCAGACCTAATAGCACCAAAATATCCCCTTCCAGTAATCCCAGACCCAATAACAGCACCCTAGTCCAAGTAATCCCAGTCCTCCAAATCCCAGTCCTAATACCAACATCTCAGTCCCCAAAATCCCAGTCCTCATAATCCTGGTCCTAATAACACCAGCACCCCAGTCCAAATAATCCCAGTCCTAATACCAGCAGCACAGTCCCAATAAACCCAGTCCTAATAACACCATCCCAGTCCAAACAATCCCAGTCCTCATAATCCCATCCCTAATAACACCAGCATCCCATTCCAATGATCCCAATCCTAAAACCAGCATCCCAACCCCAATGATCCCAGTCCTGGGGCTTCAGCCAGTGGCCAGGACACGAGCTGTGTCCAGGAATAGCTCCAAGACCTGATTCTTCCCTTTATCCTTTATTCAGCTCTGCAGGGCAGGAGAGGACAGAGACATTTTTCCAGAACAGGGACATTTTTCCAGCCTCTGGCAGGAAGAGGGAGCAGCACAGGTTGGTCCCGTGCCCTGAGGTGCATCCAGTGAGCCCCCAGCCCCCAAAAATTCCCCTTCATGCTGCTCAGAGCCCCAAAATGCAATTTTTTTTTTCTTTTTACAGCAAAGAAGGTGGGATGTGCAGCAGGGAGCAAAGAATAGGAACAGAGAGTTTGGTCCTTTTAAGTGTCATGGGTTTGGGTTTTTGGGTTGGTTTCTTTTTTTGGTGGTTTTTTTTTTTTTTACTTTGGCAAAGCTGAGAAGACTTTAAGTGACAAACCAGCTGTCCCAAGCAGCCACCCACCCACACCCTCCAACCCCCCCCCAGCACCACCATTGCATCAGAGACATAAAGCTGGACACCCCCCACCCCAAAAGACCCCCTAAACCCCCCCACTCATCATCGTACCCCCCCCCCCCTCAAATTTGGGGAGGGTGAGGGGGTGCAGAGGTGTTGGTGATGCTCCCGAGGGGGTTGAGGCAACGCTGTGTCCATCAGGGATGCTGCAAGGGAAAGTTGGCACTGTCAGGGGGATTTTAGGGTGGGTGGGGGGTCTCTTCTCACCCTCCCAACCCCCCCTCTGCACTCACCCTGCCAGGCTAAGCCCAATAGATGGGGAGGATGCTGCAGAGGATGCTGGCGGTGGTCCCCAGGAGGGAGGGGTCAGCCAGGGGCAGGCTCAGCCTCTGCTCAGCCTGCACGGGGACAGCAAGGGACAGGAGGGGTGGGTGCTGCACCCCACTTCTTCATCGAGGGGGGGAGGGCACTCCCCAGCCTGTCCCAAAGCCTCACCTGCCGGCGCTGGAAGGTTTGGGTGACAGTGTCCAGTCCTGGGATGTTGTCCTTGTCCACGCGGGTGACGTAGCAGGAGTGGTGGAGTCGGGATCTGTAGGTGACCAGCAGCTGATGGCAGAGAGAAATGGATCAGCTGGGTCCCACAGAACCCCACAGAATCACCAAATCACAGAACCAGAGAATCCCAGAGTCACAGAATCATATAATCACAGAATCATAAAGTCCCAGAAACCCAGAATCATAAAGTCCCAGAATCATAAAGTCCCAGAATCATAAAGTCCCAGAATCTCTGAGATTCAGAGTCACAGAATCATAAAATCACAGAAGTCCAGAATCCCAGAGTCACAAAATCCCAAAGTCACAGAATATCACAGAATCACAAAATCCCAGAATCATTTGGGATGGAAAGCACCTCTGGGATCATCCAACCCAACCCTTGATCCACTCCCCCCGTGGTTCCCTGCCCATGGCACTCAGTGCCACATTCCGTCCCTTCTTCAAAGCCTCCAGGGATGGAGAATCCCCCCCTCCCTGGACACCCCATCCCAGTGTCTGATCACCCTCTCTGGGAAGGATTTTTTCCCAATCTCCACCCTACTCTTCCCTGGCAGAGTTTATCCCATTCCCCCTTGTCTGACTGATAGAGCCCAACCCGCCCCTGGCTCCAACCTCCTTTCAGGGAGTTGGAGAGAGTGATGAGGTCTCCCCTGAGCCTCTTCCCCACAGGATTTTTCCTGGAATCCTTTCCCATCCCTTCTGCTCCTCTCACCCATTCCCTGTCCCCCTTTTTCCCCAACTTTACTCACATTTTTGTAGTCATAGATGACCGTGGCCGGGTCCCCATCCCCAGCATCCAGGTAGAAAGTGGCCACATCCTCTTCCCAAGCCAACCCCCTCTGCATCCCCACCCGCAGCACCTGGGGAGGAGTTTTTTGGGATGGGAGGGGATCCCCAACACCTTCAGCAACCCCTGCCCGGGGTGACAGCGGTGATGGGAGAAGTTTGGGGTCCCCAACTTACGGTGTCAGCCTGCTGCTGGCCAACCCACAGCCACATCAGCAGGATGCCGGCGACAATCACCACCAGGAGGACCACGACCACCAGGGTGATCAGGAGACACCGGAGGTGGCCGCAGCTCAGGAGCTTGCGGGGCAGCCAGCAGAGGAGGCGGGGCAGGAAGCAGAAAGCTCTCTTGAGGCAGCTCCCGCAACTCCCGCAACTCCCGCAGCCCTTGCAGCCGGGACACTTGAGGCAGCGGGGGAGGTGACATTTGGAGCAGCATATGGCACAGGGCCAACAGCATTTGCAGCACCCCTTCTCCTGGTCCTGCGGGAATGGGAAAAGCGGGATCAGGGAGGGAGGAGATGGGAGATGAAGGATGCGGGAGGATGGGTTCGCCCCCTTCATCCCGCTCTCCCTGAGCTCCGGGGGTGCGGGATCCCGGTGGGATTTAGTCCAGCACACGTGCACCAGTGCCAAACTGGGATCAAGGAGGGAGGAGATGGGAGATGAAGGATGCAGGGGATGGGTTCGCCCCCCTCATCCCACCCTGAGCTCCGGGGGTGCGGGATCCCGGTGGGATTTAGTCCAGCACACGTGCACCAGTGCCAAACTGGGATCAAGGAGGGAGGAGATGGGAGATGAAGGATGCAGGGAATGGGTTCGCCCCCCTCAGCCCGCCCTCCCTGAGCTTCGAGGGTGCGGGATCCCGATGGGTTTTGCTCCAGTGCCAAACTGGGATCAGGGAAGGAGGAGACGGGAGATGAAGGATGCGGGGGGATGGGTTCACCCCCCATTTCCCCCTCCCTGAGCTCCGGGGGGTGCAGGATCCCGATGGTTTTGCTCCAGTGCCAAACTGGGATCAGGGAGGGAGGAGATGAAGGATGCGGGGGGATGGGTTCACCCCCCATCTCCCCCTCCCTGAGTTCGGGAGGGTGCGGGATCCCGCTTGGGTGCCAAACTGGGCTGGACTGGGTACGGAGCATCTCTGGTGGGCACAGGGACCCCCATGTCACCCCTCTTTGGGGACTCACCGGCTTCTCTTCAATCACCACCTGCTTCATGCTGCTCTCCATGGCTGCCTCCTCCTCCTCCCAGTGCGGGCAGCCCCGGAGCAACTGGGACTGCGGTTTTTTATACTGGGATGGTGGGTAGGGAGGGCAGAGGGGTGGATGCGGGGGTGCGGTGGGGCTGGGGGGATGCAATCCACTTCACCTCTGTTTGCTGCAGCTCCCCTTGGGAACCCCGCTGGTGAAGAGGCTCTGAGGACACTTGTCCCCAAGCTCACGAGGGTCACTCGGCCGCTCAGGAGGGAGGTGTCGGGGCCAAAGCAAACCCTGGAGCACCCTGGAGCTCTCTCTTCTCCAGGGTGGAGCATCCGGCCACAGCTGTGGGCAAGGCGAGACCTGGCTCTGTGTCCCTGTCCCCGGGCCAGCTGGGGCACCTGGAACCGCTGCGAAGGGGACATTAAAAGCTTTCCCACAGCCCGCCAGGACAGGGTGGCAGCGGGGTCACCACAGGGGGGGACACACACATATCCTGGGACCACGGCCAGGGCTGGGTTCTATGCGGTCTAGAGGATTATGGGGGGCTCGGAGGGGATGGTATGATGGGGATGGGGCTTTGGGGGGGGGTGTCAGGGGTGAGTTTGCTCATGAGGAGGGGGGGGTGACAGGGGGTGGCACCTCGGGTGGTGCAATCAGCAGAACAGGACATGAGCCTCTCTCAGAGTTTGGCTCAGGGGGGGACCTCACAGTCACCCCTGGGTGCCCCCCTTGGCCTCCTGGGACCCCAGACTCTCTTTTTTTTCTTTTTTTTTTTTTCTTTTTTTGTTTTGGGGGGGGTGAGGGTGTGCACCCCCCGTCACAGCTGCCTCTTGTCCCACACCGTTGAGGAGCACGGGACACTTGGGAGCAGCTCCAAGGTGTTTGTTCCCCCACTCAGGAGTGGCCGTGGGGAGCCCTTGTCCCTTCCCTGGGCTCTCAGCACCCCCCTGACCCCAGGGCCTTGCTTGGGTGACACGGGCTCAGGGCCAGAGCAGGATTTTTTCTGGGGGGGAGCAGAGCTGCCAGCCCTATGTCCACACTCAGCCATGTGCAGATTCCCAGCAGAGCCCCCAGACCCCCCCGGCTGCCCCCAATCCCCAGTTAATGCCCCAATTGTGCTCCTGGGGGGTGGGCAGGGTCCCCCTGGGGTCTTTTTTTTTTCCTCTCTATCCCTGCTGATCCCCTGAGCCTGGAGGTGCCCCCCGAGGATGCTCCCAACTGCTTTGGGGTGAAGGAGCAGGGTCTGGGGTGGTAAATGGGGGTTTGGGGGTGCTGGAGTGAGGGGATTGTGGGGATGTGGCACAGCCCCTCTGCCCCCCTCTGCACCTGGAGTCACTGGGTGACCATGGGCTGGAGGGGCTGCTGCCACCTTGCTCACCCCCTCAGGGTGGCACAGAGGGGACAGTGGCCACGGAGCAGGGTGGGCAGTGTGGCCAAGTGCCACCTCCTCCCTGCTCCTCACCCAGGGTGGGATGGAGCAACTCCAACATCCCTGGGACAACCTTGTCCCCCCTGTTTGGCCAGTGTGATGGGGACAAGGACAGGAGCAGCACAGGGAAGAGGGACCCGGGCCTTGGGTGGCACACAGAGAGATGACTCCTGAAGCAACTCCCGAAGCAAATCCCACTTTATTATTATTTATTATTAGTGATGATGATTGCAAGTGCTGTGGGAGCGCCGCGGTGCTGAGCCTCTGAGGACAGAGCACCCCCTTGGGGACACGCAGGGGACAGGGACAGGGAGGAGGAGGAGAGATCCCTGGGGAGCATGGGGACGGTGCCATCCCCACGTCACCATCCTGTCCCCCTGGGGGGGGTCACTATGCCCAGTAGACAGGGACAGAGCTGCAGAGGATGTTGACGGTGGTGCCCAGGATGGAGCGGTCGGCCAAGGCCACCACATTGTCCCCAACCTCCTTCATCTCAGCCTGCAGGAGAGAGAACGGGGTGGGCTACCAGCCTTGGCTACTGGTAGCCATCCCTCTGGCAGAACCACAGAACCATTCAGGTTGGAGAAGACCCCTGAGCTCCTCCAGTCCCACCATCCACCCAACACACCCACTCCCACTAAACCGTGTCCCACAGTGCCACAGCTACACTTTTTTTATTTTTTTCTTTTTTTTTCCACAAGCCCTATCCTTCCCCGTGGTGGCCCAGGAGGTGACCAAAGGGGTGACCAACCCTCACCTGCCTGTGCTGGAAGGTTTGGGTGACAGCATCCAGCCCGGGGATGTTGTCCTTGTCCATGCGGGTGATGTAGCAGGCACGGTGACTCCAGGACCTGTAGCTGACCAGCAGCTGGGTACAAACAGACCCACCCGGGGGGTCAGCTCAGCCCTGTCCCCACTGCTGTCACCCCCCCACGTCCCCTGGGCTGTCCCCAGACCTTGCTGTAGTCATAAACCACCACGGCAGAGGCGTTGAGCCCATCCTGCACGGCGAAGGTCCCGGTCCTTTCCTTCTTGCTCATGGAGAGGTGCTGGGGGGGTGTCCCCTCTCCATCCAAACCCTGGATGGTCATCCTCAAAACCTGCCAGGTGAAGAGGAAAGGAGGGTTGCGGGGATTTTGGGGCTCTAAGCCCCACGGGTGGTGTCCCCGTGCTGTCCCCGTCCCCCCTCCTCACCGTCTCGGCGTGGGTCTCGGTGATGTGCAGCCCCAGGAGGAGGAAGGTGACAATGACAACCGTGAGGACCAGCACCACCAGCACCACCACCAGCAAGGACTTCAGCTGGGGGGGGCTGTAGGGCGGGCGGGAGGAGGCTGTGTAACTCTGTGGGGAGGAGACACACAAAGGACAAACCCGGCTGAGCCTGGGGACAGGGACACGACAGCCCCAGGCTGGGTCCCCAAGCTGGGTGAGGAGTTTGGGGGGGGGAGGTCCTTACCGGAGGTGCCTCCTCCATCAATGCCTCCTTGGAGCTCTCGTCCATCTCGCCTCCTGTCCCTTTGCCAGCCCGACCCGGGGAGGGATTTATAGGATCCGCAGGAAAGGGAAGAAGAGGGGGTTGGGGCCACCCTGGAGGCCAAGTGCCACTTGTGCTCTGTTTGCCGAGCCAAGGAGAGGGTGTGAGATCCCCCCCAGAGGGTGTGAACCCCCCCCCCCAAAGAGTGTGAACCCCCCCAGAGGGTGTGAAACCTCCGAGGGCTCTTTCCCGGCATTTGGGAAGGCGGGGGGGAGCAAAGTAAACAGTGGGCAGGCAGAGTGTTCCCAGCCTGAGGACTCAGCACCCTCAGAGCATCTCCCGGAGGATGGGGGGGGGGTGGATACTGCACCCCTGGTCCCTGCAGCCCTGTGCCCAGGCAGCTGCAAACCCCCCCTTTGCCCCCCCTCCAGGAGCTGGCTGGGCTCTTTGTGTGCCCTGAGCGCCGTGCCTGGGACGGGACGGACGGGACAGAGGGGACAGATGGATGCGCGGTGCCTCCCCCATCCCCCTCTCTCCCCTGCAGCGTGAGCAGAGCACAGGGTGGGGGGGTGGTGGCATCGTCCCGGTGGGTTCCCTCCTATCCCCCACCCTGCTGCACCCCTGGAGTCCCCCAGCTCCCCCCTGGCAGCCTCGGGTTTGCGGGACACATGCGACAGGGATGCTGGGGCTGTCATTCAGCCGCATCCCTCTCCCCCATCCATCCCTCCCTCCCTCTCTCTCTCTCTCCCATCCTTCCCTCCCTCTTTCCCATCCCTCCCTCTTTCCCATCCCTCCCTCCCTTCCCGCAGCACAGGACCACGATGCTCTGCAGCGCAGCGCCTCGGGTGCCAGCAGCTTTCAGCGTTTTATACTGAAATCTCCCGGGGAAAAAAGAAAAAAAAGTCGCGGCTGCAACTCCTGGGAACGACAGGAGAGGGATCAGCTGCGGGAAGGAGAGAGGGAAAAAAAAAAAAAAAGAAAAAAAATATTAAAAAGAGCAGGGCTAGGCCTGGGCGATGGAGCCGCGGAGAGGGAGGAGGATGCTGAGGGGTCAGCTCGCTGCTCTCCTCCTCTTCCTCGCCTCGGCCTGGTTCTGGGTCCCGGTAGAAGCTCGGAGACCCCCCAGGCCCCCTCCTTGCCCTCCGAGCTGCTCCTGCACCCGGGACACAGCTTTCTGCGTGGATTCCAAGGCCGTGCCCAAGAACCTGCCCCCCGAAATCATCTCCCTGTGAGTATGGGGACAGGGATGGGGACAGGGAGCAGGGCACTGTCACCCGGAGGGCTGGGCTGGCTGGGGAGGGGTTGGGGATGACAAGGACAGCCTGTTGGGGTTGGGGTTTTTTTTTTGTGCAAACGTGTGGGGTGTGGGTGTCTCTTGGGGACAGGAGAGGGTTGGGGACATCGCAGGGCTGGTTGCTGGAGACACCCCAGGGCTGGGCCCCGTGTCCTGCAGTGGTGGCAGGTCCCCGTGTCCTGCAGTGGTGGCAGGTCCTGCATCCATCCACCAGTGCCATCTGGAGCCCATCCCCACCTCCCTCCCCATCTGCTGTGACCTTGGGGACCAGAGCCCGGAGGGGACACGGCTGCTGGGTCCCCATTCCCCATCTCTGGGGACACAGGGGGGGGGGGATGACTCCAGAGCCTTCCAGGGAAAGTGTGAACGCTTGCACACGCGTGTGTGCACACGTGTGTGGTGCTGAGGGGCCGGGGGGTGTCCCCTCCCTGCTGTCCCCTCCCTGAAGCTCGGTGTCCCCCACAGGACGATGGTGAACGCGGCTTTCACCGAGATCCGGGAGGCTGCCTTCGCACACATCCCCTCCCTCCAGTTCCTGTAGGTCCTCCTGATGTCCCCTCCCCCTTGTCCCTCCCCCCCCCTGTGTCCCACCAGGGTGCTGATTCCTTCCCCCCCATTTCCTCTTTTTGCAGCCTCCTCAATTCCAACAAGTTCACCCTGATTGGGGACAACGCCTTCGCTGGGCTGTCACACCTCCAGTACCTGTGCGTGGGGACAGGGACCTGGGGACAGGGACCTGGGGACAGGGACCTGGGGACAGGGAGGGGGTGGGGGTACCCCCAGGGAATGGTCCCCTCAAGATGGGCGTGCCACCCTCTCCTCTTGCCCCAGGTTCATCGAGAACAATGACATCCAAGCTCTCTCCAAGGGCACTTTCCGTGGGCTCAAGTCCCTGACCCACCTGTGAGTACCCTCGGGGGAGTGGGGGGGTTTGTCCCCTGTGGTCCCCAAGGAGCACTCGTGGCCCTTCGTGTGTCACCTCCGTGTCCCCTCTTCATCCCCCAGGTCCTTGGCCAACAACAACCTGCAGACACTGCCCCGGGACCTCTTCAAGCCACTGGACATCCTGAGTGACCTGTAAGGCTGGGGTGGCATTGGGGACCCTCTGGGGTGAGGGTGACAATGCTGGGGGGGGTGTGACTGAGTGTTTTCCTTGGGACAGGGACCTCCGGGGCAACACCCTGTCCTGTGACTGCAAGATCAAGTGGTTGGTGGAGTGGTTGGAAAACACCAACACCACAGTCCCTGCCACCTTCTGCAGCAGCCCCGGGCACTTTGAGGGACAAAGGATCCGGGATTTGGCACTTGGGGACTTCCAGTGCATCACCACGGGTGAGGGACCACAGGCACCCATCACCCCCACGCCCAGGGGGGGGCTGGGATCCTCACCTTCACCTCTTTTTTTTTTTTTTTCCCCTTTTTCCTTTCCTTTCCTCTCCTTTCCTTTCCTTCTTTTCTTTTTTTTTGTCCCAGATTTCGTGGTCCACCAGGTGCTGCCCTTCCAGGCTGTCTCAGCAGAACCTTTTACCTATGCCAGTGACCTCTACGTGGCCCTGGCCCAGCCTGGTGCCAGCAGCTGTGCCATCCTCAAGTGGGACTACGTGGAACGCAAGCTCAGGGACTTCGACCACATCCCTGGTAAAGAATTTTTGGGGTGGGGAGGGTCCCCTCCTGGCTGTCACCCAAGGGTTTGGGTGATTGGAGATGACAACATCACCCACGTCACGTCTGTGCCCACTGCTGGGCCCCTCAGCTCAGGAAGGAGCTTGAGGTGCTGGAGCAGGTGCAGAGAAGAGCAAGGAGGCTGTGAAGGGATCCAGCAGAATTGCTGTGAGGAAGGGCTGAGGGAGCTGGGGGTGTTGAGGCTGGAGAAGAGGAGGCTCAGGGGAGACCTCATCACTCTCTGCAACTCCCTGAAAGGAGGTTGGAGCCAGGGGGGGGTTGGGCTCTTTTCCCAGGCAACTCTCAGCAAGACAAGAGGGCAGGGTCTCAAGTTGTGCCAGGGGAGGTTTAGGTTGGAGATGAGAAAGAATTTCTTTCTGGAGAGGGTGATCAGGCATTGGAATGGGCTGCCCAGGGAAGGAGTGGATTCTCCGTGTCTGGAGATCTTTCCAAAGAGCCTGGATGTGGCACTGAGTGCCATGGGCTGGGAACCACGGGGGGAGTGGATCAAGGGTTGGACTTGATGAGCTCTGAGGTCCCTTCCAACCCAAATGATTCTGGGATTTTGTGATTCTGGGATTGTGGGGCTGTGTGAGTCTGTGATTCTGGGATTGTCTGGTTCTCTGATTTTGTGATTCTCTGAGTCTGTGCTTATCTGATTGTCTGATGTGGTGATTCTGTGATTTGGTGATTCTCGGACTGTCTGATTTTGTGATTCTTGGATTCTGTGATTCTCTGATGCTGTGATTTGGTGTTTCTCTCATTCTCTGTTTTCCTAATTCTCTAATTTTGTGCTTCTCTGATTGTCTGATTTTCTGGAATTCTCTGATTCTCTGATTTTGTGTTTCTCTGATTTGGTGATTTTGTGATTCTGGGTTTCTCTGCTTTTTTTATTCTCTGATTTTGTGATTCTCCAACTCTGTATTTCTCTGATTCTCAGATTTTTTGATTCTCTGATTCTCTCATTCTCTGATTCTGGGATTCTCTGATTTTTTTATTCTGTTTCTCTGCTTTTTGAATTCTCTGCCCTGCTCTTTCTCTGTCCCTGTTCCCCCAGCTCACTCTGCAGTGCACTGCAAGCCCATCGTGGCTCAGGACCAGCTCTACGTGGTGGTTGCCCAGCTTTTTGGGGGCTCCTACATCTACCGCTGGGACACGGCCGTGGACAAATTCATCAAGATCCAGGACATCGACAGCCAGAAAACCCGCAAGCCCAACGACATCGAGGCCTTCCAGATCGAGGGCCACTGGTATTTTGTCATTGCTGACAGCTCCAAGGCTGGTTCCACCAGTCTCTACCACCTCAACCAGAATGGTTTTTACTCCCACCAAGCCCTCCACGCCTGGCACCGCGACACCGACGTGGAATACGTGGAAAACGAGGGGAAACCCCGGCTGATCATCTCCAGCAGCTCCCAAGCTCCCGTCATCTACCAGTGGAATAAGAGCCAGAAGCAATTTGCCCTCCAAGGGGAGGTGGGGGAGATGCTGGACGTGCAGATGGTGAAGCATTTCCAGGTGAAAAAGGAACATTTCCTCTGCCTCAGCCGCTACATCGGAGATTCCAAGGTGGTGAGGTGGGAAGGGCAGCGGTTCCTGGAGCTCCAAACCCTCCCATCCCGGGGTTCCATGGTGATGCAGCCCTTCCTGGTGGGACAAAAGCAGTACCTGGCCTTGGGCAGTGATTTCTCCTTCACCCACCTCTACCTGTGGGAAGAGGAGAAGCAGAAATTCCTCAAGTTTCAGGAGCTTTCCGTCCAAGCCCCTCGGGCGTTCCGGTTCGTTCCCGCTTCCGACGTCCAACTCCTCCTGGCTCCCAGTTTCAAGGCCAACACTTTGGTCTACAGGCACGTGGTGGTGGATCTCAGCCTCTAGCCAGGACACAGAGACACCCCCCCTGCATGCAGCCCCCCCCCCCCCTTCCTCACCCACCCCCTCACCCAACCCCACGTGCCTCAGTTTCCCCTGGGAATTCTTGGGTTCCCCACATCCAGCACCCGGAGCCACCCCTGGGATGCAGGGAGGAAGGTGGGACCCCTCCCCACCCTGGGATGCAGGGAAGAGGGTGGGATCCCCCCCTGGGATGCAGGGAGGAGGGTGGGATCCCCCACCCTGGGATGCAGGGAGGAGGGTGGGATCCTCTCCCTGGGACGCAGGGAAGAGGGTGGGACCCCCACCCGGTATGCAGGGAGGAAGTGGGACCCCCCCTGGGATGCAGGGAAGAGGGTGGGAACCCCCTTGGGATGCAGGGAGGAGGGTGGGATCCCTGCCCTGGGATGCAGGGAAGAGGGTGGGAACCCCCTTGGGATGCAGGGAAGAGGGTGGGAACCCCCTTGGGATGCAGGGAAGAGGGTGGGATCCTCTCCCTGGGATGCAGGGAAGAGGGTGGGATCCCCCCCTGGGATGCAGGGAGGAGGGTGGGATCCTCTCCCTGGGATGCAGGGAAGAGGGTGGGATCCCTGCCCTGGGATGCAGGGAGGAGGGTGGGATCCCCCCCTGGGATGCAGGGAAGAGGGTGGGAACCCCCTTGGGATGCAGGGAAGAGGGTGGGACCCCCACCTGGGATGCAGGGAGGAAGTGGGACACCCCTGGGATGCAGGGAAGAGGGTGGGACCCCCCCTGGGATGCAGGGAGGAGGGTGGGATCCTCTCCCTGGGATGCAGGGAAGAGGGTGGGACCCCCACCCTGGGATGCAGGGAAGAGGGTGGGACCCCCACCTGGGATGCAGGGAGGAAGTGGGACCCCCCTGGGATGCAGGGAAGGGGGTGGGACCCCCCCTCACCCTCTGGTGGGGGGGTGTGGGTGGCTCTGTCTGCTTGGGGGGGGTCATGGTAAGGGGGTTTGGGGAGTGGGGGGGCTGGATGGGCCCCAGGAGAGTGGGATGTTCCCTGGGATTTGGGGGGGATGCTCCTGGGAGGATGGGATGCTGGAGGTGGGGATGGGATGTCCCAAGGGATGTGGGATGCTGGAGGTGAATGGGATGCTCCCAGGAGGAAAAGGATGGGATGTCCCAAGGGATGTGGGATGCTGGAGGCCACTGGGATGCTCCCAGGAGGAAAAGGTTGGGATGCTGGATGGAGGTGGGATGCTGGAAGTGGATGGGATGCTCCCAGGGGGAAAAGGATGGGATATCCCAGGGCAGATGGGATGCTGGAGGCCATGAGGATATTCCCAGGTGGACAAGGATGGGATATCCCAGGAGATGTGGGATGCTGGAAGTGAATGGGATGCTCCCAGGGGGAAAAGGATGGGATGTCCCAAGGGCTGTGGGATGCTGGAGGCCATTTGGATATTCCCAGAAGGACAAGGATGGGATATCCCAGGGGATGTGGGAAATGGATGGGATGCTCCCAGGAGGAAAAGGATGGGATGCTGGATGGAGGTGGGATGCTGGAAGTGGATGGGATGCTCCCAGGAGGAAAAGGATGGGATATCCCAGGGCAGATGGGATGCTGGAGGCCATGAGGATATTCCCAGGTGGACAAGGATAGGATATCCCAGGAGATGTGGGATGCTGGAAGTGAATGGGATGCTCCCAGGGGGAAAAGGATGGGATGTCCCAAGGGCTGTGGGATGCTGGAGGCCATTTGGATATTCCCAGAAGGACAAGGATGGGATATCCCAGGGGATGTGGGAAATGGATGGGATGCTGGATGGAGGTGGGATGCTGGAAGTGGATGGGATGCTCCCAGGGGGAAAAGGATGGGATGTCCCAAGGGATGTGGGATGCTGGATGAGAGATACTGGAAATGGGTGGGATGCTCCCAGGAGGACATGGAATATCCTAGGGGATGTGGGATGCTGGAGGCCATTGGGATGCTCCCAGGAGGAAAAGGTTGGGATGTCCCAAGGGATGTGAGATGCTAGAGGCCATGTGGATATTCCCAGAAGGACAAGGATGGGATATCCCAGAGGATGTGGGAAATGGATGGGATGCTCCCAGGAGGAAAAGGATGGGATATCCCAGGGGATGTGGGATGCTGGGGGGAATGGGATGCTCCCAGAAGGAAAAGGTTGGGATGCTGGATGGAGTTGGGATGCTGGAAATAGATGGGATCTTCCCAGGAGGAAAAGGATGGGATGCTGGACCCCAGGTTTGTTGTGTCCCCCCCTAATAAAGACACCAAGACCCCCATCCTGTCTGCCTCCCCCCTCTGTCCCAGCTCCCACATCCTGGGAGCAGCCCCATCCTGGTGAGGAATGGGAAAGGGGTTGGGGGGAATTCCCATATTTTTGGGTCCCTCCAGGTCTGGTCTTTTTTTGTTTGTTTGTTTTTTGGGGTTTTTGTCCCATGGTGTGTCCCCAGGGAAGGGAATCCCCCCCCATTTTTCCAGGGGAATATTCCCTTTCCTTTCCCATCCCTAAATAGGGATGTAGAAAAGCACCAATTACAGCTCCCAAAGTTCCTCTCCCAGGGAATAAGAGGCAACCCCAGGGCATGGATGGGTTTGGGATGGAAGCAGTTTGGGTTTTCCTGTTGTATAGGTAAAAAGAAAAAGAAATTTAAAATAATAAAATAAAATAAAAATAATAAAAATAAAAATTAAAAAGAATTAAAAATAAAATAAAAATATAAAAAATAAATTAAAAATCATTTAAAAATCATAGAATCTCAGGTTGGAAGGGACCTTAAGCATCACCTGGTCCAACCCTTCTCCTCTTATTATTTTATATCATAATATTGTTTATTAATATTTATTCTCACATTATTTTGGGGTCCCAGCACTCCCCTGAGCTCCAATTGGAATTTTCCTTGGAAAAAGGGAGGAAAGAGGGAGGCTCCCTCTTTGTAGTCACCTTTTTAAATACTGGAACGTTTGAATTCCCACTGGGAATTCTCAGTGGCCACTCTTTGCCTTTGGAAGCCAGGAAGGGGGGGGTCCTGGGGGACACAACACAGAACACCCCCCCAAAATGGTGTCCTGGGAGTTCTGCTGGACGAGCAGGGACCTGGGGGGGTTTCCCAGTGGAATGGGAAGTTTTCCCATTAGAGGAGGGGGCTGCAGATTGGGGGGGGGCTGTGGGAATTGGGGAGAACCCCCCCCCCTTTCCCAGGGATCCACGTTTAACACTCAGCCTCCTCCCTGCCCCACCCCTCAGGGGTCCCTGGTTAAGGGGAACCCCCCCTTAGGGTCTCTGGTTAAGGGGAACCCCCCCTTGGGGGTCTCTGGTTAAGGGGAACCCCCCCTTGGGGTCCTTGGTTAAGGGAAACCCCTCTTGGGGGTCTCTGGTTAAAGGGAACCCCCCCTTGGGGTCCCTGGTTATGGGGAACCCCCCCTTGGGGTCCTTTGTTAAGGGGAACCCCCCCTTGGGGGTCCTTGGTTAGGGGAACCCCCCCTTGGGGTCCCTGGTTAAGGGAACCCCCCCCTTGGGGTCTCTGGTTAAGGGGAACCCCCCCCTTGGGGTCCCTGATTATAGGGAACCCCTCCTTGGGATCCCTGGTTAAGGGGAACCCCCCCTTGGGGTCCTTGGTTAAGGGAACCCCCCTTGGGGGTCCTTGGTTAGGGGAACCCCCCCCCCTTGGGGTCTCTGGTTAAGGGGAACCCCCCCTGGTGCTGGTGTCACAGTGGGGGGGTCCTGGGGTGCAGGGATTTTGGGGGGAGGGGGGGCTGCTGGATGTGCTTGTATGGGGGCAACCAAAAAAACCCCCTCCCTGTGTCCCCCCCCTCCCCAAAATGGGTCTTGAGGCTGCTGCCACCCCCCCAACCCTGGGGTGGGGGGCACGTGAGGTCTGGGGGGGCTTTGCCACCCACCCCCTGGACTTCTTGCCCTTCCTTGTGGCCAGCCAGGCTGGGGGGCTGGTGGCCCAGGGTGCCCAAGGGGTTGGGGGCATGGGGGAAAGAGGGGGGGGGGGGGGACACCCCTGGTGCAAGGGACAAGGCTGGGGACACGTCCTGGGAGAGGGGGGGTGATCCTTAGGGATTTGTCCCTGCTCCAGGAGAGGTTTTTGAGGACAGGTCCCTGGTTTTTGGGGAGCAAGAAGGTGGGGAGGGGGTGGCCACCTTGTTGTGGGGACAATCAGGGGGGGACACATGGGCTGGGCAGGGCTCATCCTCCCTCCCCAAGGGAAAATCTTTGTTCCCAGGACAATGTTGTCCCTTTTTTTTTCCTGGTGGCTTTGGAGCCAGGCTGGAAGCAGAGAGCAGCACCCCAAAAAGTGGCTGGGACAGCACAGGAGACCAGGATCTCAACACAAAACTTGCTTCTTCACTTGGCTACAACCCCCCAAGAGTTACTCAGCCCCTCAAGAGTTACTCAGCCCCCCCAAGAGATGCCCACAAGTAGCATAAAACAGATCCAAATGATTCCAACACCCTGGGAAAAGCAGGAATCTGCAGCAGGCACCAACCACCCAGACACCTTGCTTGCTGGGAGTGCTCTGTTCCTCTGGAATAATTAAAAAAAAACCACCAAAAAACCCAGCTCTGGACTGGACATCACCACTGTGTCCTTGTTGTTAAAGGTTGTGTCACCACCTCCTTGAGTTAGGGCTCCCAGGGGGGGCTTCTCCTCCCATCAACTTCTGTCTCCACGTGGTACAGGACATCTGCCAGGGTGTGCTCCACGACTGCTCCCCAGCCCATGTCACTCATCTGCACAGGGATAAAGGCAGTGACCTCCTCTCAGGAGCTGCAAAGTGGGACTAAAACTGGGTTTTTCCCCCCTCACTGTTTTCAGGAGGGAAAAGAAAGAACCCCCTTGACTCCTAAGGGAGTTTATAACCTGGTAAGAGGAGTAAGACTCCATCTATTGTTAATTAAAGTTATTTGGAGGTGTATTCTAAGATATTTTTTATATACACAGGGAGTTTATAACCTGGTAAGAGGAATAAGACTCCATCTATTATTAATTCAACTTATTTGGGGGTGTAACTAACATGTGCACAGGGATAAAGGCAGTGATCTCCTCTCAGAAGCTGCAAAGTGGGACTAAAACTGGGTTTTTCCCCCCTCACTCTTTTCAGGAGGGAAAAGAAAGAACCAAAAATTCATCCCCTTGACTCCTAAGGGAGTTTATAACCTGGTAAGAGGAGTAAGAGTCCATCTATTGTTAATTAAAGTTATTTGGGGGTGTAACTAACATGTGCACAGGGATAAAGGCAGTGATCTCCTCTCAGGAGCTGCAAAGTGGGACTAAAACTGGGTTTTTCCCCCCTCACTCTTTTCAGGAGGGAAAAGAAAGAACCCCCTTGACTCCTAAGGGAGTTTATAACCTGGTAAGAGGAGTAAGACTCCATCTATTGTTAATTAAAGTTATTTGGGGGTGTAACTAACATGTGCACAGGGATAAAGGCAGTGACTTCCTCTCAGGAGCTGCAAAGTGGGACTAAAACTGGGTTTTTCTCCCCTCACTGTTTTCAGGAGGGAAAAGAAAGAACCAAAAATTCATCCCCTTGACTCCTAAGGGAGTTTATAACCTGGTAAGAAGAATAAGACTCCATCTATTGTTAATTAAAGTTATTTGGAGGTGTATTCTAAGATTTTTTATATATACACAGGGAGTTTATAACCTGGTAAGAGGAATAAGACTCCATTTATTATTAATTCAAGTTATTTGGGGGTGTAACTAACATGTGCACAGGGATAAAGGCAGTGACCTCCTCTCAGGAGCTGCAAAGTGGGACTAAAACTGGGTTTTTCCCCCTTCACTGTTTTCAGGAGGGAAAAGAAAGAACCAAAAATTCATCCCCTTGACTCCTAAGGGAGTTTATAACCTGGTAAGAGGAATAAGACTCCATTTATTATTAATTAAAGTTATTTGGGGGTGTAACTAACATGTGCACAGGGATAAAGGCAGTGATCTCCTCTCAGAAGCTGCAAAGTGGGACTAAAACTGGGGTTTTCCCCCTTCACTGTTTTCAGGAGGGAAAAGAAAGAACCCCCTTGACTCCTAAGGGAGTTTATAACCTGGTAAGAGGAATAAGACTCCATCTATTGTTAATTAAAGTTATTTGGGGGTGTAACTAACATGTGCACAGGGATAAAGGCAGTGATCTCCTCTCAGGAGCTGCAAAGTGGGACTAAAACTGGGTTTTTCCCCCCTCACTGTTTTCAGGAGGGAAAAGAAAGAACCCCCTTGACTCCTAAGGGAGTTTATAACCTGGTAAGAGGAATAAGACTCCATCTCTTGTTAATTCAAGTTATTTGGGGGTGTATTCTAAGATTTTTTTTTCATGTCTGTCCTCTTGAGTCTTTGGACTTAAAATCTCAACCACCTTTTGTTTAAATGTGCTTTTTGTTTGAGGCTGTCACAAAGGAGAGGCAAAAAAAGAACTTTACTCACTGGATGGTATGTGATATCCCTGGGTGGATACTTGAAATATGGCCCAAAATTTATAGAAACCTGTGGAAGATATTTGTGATCAGATCCAAAAAAAAAAAAACAACAAACCCTCAAACCCATTTCTTTGCCCTCATCCACCCTGTGCCAAGATGAACACATCCTTGGCATGAGTGTTGGTGATTGGATAAAAATCACATCCCAGGAGAGCAGCAGGAGCAGCATTCCAGAGTCACTTCCCCAAAATAATTCCCCCCTTTCCTCTCCACTTGCTTGAGAAGCTCCCTGCATTGCTAAAACCAGAAGGGACTTTTGTGGAAGATAATTCAATATCTTCATCAAGGACTTGGATGAGGGTATAGAATGTACCCTCAGCAAGTTTGCTGATGACACTAAGCTGGGAGGAGTGGCTGACACACCAGAAGGCTGTGCTGCCATTCAGAGAGACTTGGACAGGCTGGAGAGTTGGGCAGAGAGAAAACATGATGAAGTTCAACAAGGGGAAGTGTTAGAGTTTTGCATTTGGGGAAGAACAACACGATGTCCCAGTATAGGTTGGGGGGCTGACCTGCTGGAGAGCAGTGTAGGTGAAAGAGACCTGGGGGTCCTGGTAGACAAGAGGATGACCATGAGCCAGCAATGTGCCCTTGTGGCCAAGAAGGCCAATGGCATCCTGGGGTGCATTAGAAAGGGGGTGGTTAGTAGGTCAAGAGAGGTTCTCCTCCCCCTCTATTCTGCATTGGTGAGGCCGCACCTGGAGTATTGTGTCCAGTTCTGGGCCCCTCAGTTCAAGAAGGACAGGGAAGTGCTGAAAGAGTCCAGCGCAGAGCTACTAAGATGATGAAGGGAGTGGAACATCTCCCTTATGAGGAAAGGCTGAGGGAGCTGGGTCTCTTTAGTTTGGAGAAAAGGAGACTGAGGGGTGACCTCATCAGTGTTTTCAAATATGTAAGGGGTGAGTGTCAGGGAGATGGAGTTAGGCTCTTCTCAGTGGTGACCAGTGATAGGACAAGGGGTAATGGGTGTAAATTGGAGCACAGGAGGTTCAAGTTGAATATTCGAAAACATTTTTTTTCCTGTAAGGGTGACAGAGCCCTGGAACAGGCTGCCCAGGGGGGTCGTGGAGTCTCCTTCACTGGAGACATTCCAAACCCGCCTGGACACGTTCCTATGTGATGTACTCTAGGTGGCCCTGCTCTGGCAGGGGGGGTTGGACTAGATGATCTTTCGAGGTCCCTTCTAACCCCTAGGATTCTATGATTCAGTTACTCACTGTGCAGCCTTTGTACAAAGAAATTGCAGGGAAATAAACTCCTTCAAAGATGTCTTTAAAGGCAACTCCTTGGTTGGCACCATTCTTGAAGAATATTATCTGAAAAAAGAAAATTAAATGGCTTGGTTTTGGGGTTTTTTTTTCTTTTTAATTCAGGACAACTTCCTGGTGAGTTAGGAAGAAGTCCTCACCAGGGAGCTTCACCAACCTGCCCCTCAGGTCCCATAATTAAGGGACAGCAATAAAATAACAAGCAAAAGGAGCAGTTCTTGGCCTGCTAAAGTCACTTTTATTATTGTTTTAATAAAAGCAGTGTTTCTTGATGAAGAATTAATGAGCATTCTCCCTTTGTGTTCATTAAATGAACACCTACACCAAGCCAGGCTCTCTGCTCAGCCCAAGGTTCTGCATCCACCATTCCTCACCTGGCTTCCAGGTGCTTGCTTCAGGCTCTTCTCTGCTTTGTCCACAAAGTCCTTCTCTTCAAAGTACAAGTAGCTTTTGAATTTGATCAGAGCCTGGAATATTAGGAAAAAAAAAAACAAACCAAAAAGCACTGCAGAAGCAAGCCAGAAAAAAATTCTTTTTAATTTAAGAGCAGCAGAGTGAGGAAAGGATTTAAAAAAATATTTAAAAGCCAGGAGGAGGAGATGAAATGAGAGCTGGGCACTCAGCAGTTCAGGCAGAAAAACTTTTGGGGTGGTTCAGGATATTTTGTGTTGAAGATCAACACTTTATATCCAACCAAAAGCCCAAAGTGAGGCCAAAGCAACCTCTGTCTCCCACTTTCCACTGAGCCAAAGCTTCAGCTGAGAGGAATCTCCCCAGCTCACCTTATCTTTGTAGGTGTCAGGCAGGGATTTGGCAGTCTCTGTGTCTTCTGGCAGACTGATGTAAAAGCCCAGCACATCCCCCTGCCCATAGCCAGCTGAGTAGTGCTTCCCTATGGATTGGTGAAACTTTGTTCCCTTTTTGCTGCGCCAGGAATAGCTGAATTTGTCATATCCCAGAGGGGCCTGGAGGTTCCCTGTGGAAATCAACAGGTTTTGGATGGGCACAAGGAATTAATCAGGAATTAACAAAGCTCCCTGCTGCTGCTAGGACAAATGTTTGGGCTACAGGGTTAAGGATGAAGGAGCAGAGAGTCCACCTGCACTGTGCAGCTCACTCCTGGAGGGTTTTTCCCTTCAGAAAAGCAGAGAACACAGGAAACAGAAAGTGAAGGCTTGGAAGGGACCTCAAAAGTCCATGGAGTCCAACCCCCCTCCAGCAGGGACACATCCAGGTGGGCTTTGGATGTCCCCAGGGATGGAGACTCCACAACCCCCCTGGGCAGCCTCTGCTGTGCTCTGAGGTTTGGGTTTGTTTTTTTTCCTTAAACATGACCTCCCCCAGGAATTTAGATTAAGGAGGGGAAAAACCCTGCTAAGAAATGGTTGGTGAAGTTATTTACCTAAGGGCTGTGACCAGCCCAGTCTGGCAGCTGTGTCTGGAGGCATCTCATCCATGGATATCTCAAAGTACCAGGCTCCTTTCCTGACTCCATGTGAGGCCCTCACCATGGAATAACCCTTCTCCCCAACAACTGTCAGCCTGTCATCAGAAATCTTCAACTGAGGAGCTGAGGGAATGAGAAGAGCAAAGGAGCAGCTCAGGAGTTGATTCCTAGGGTGGCTCTGTTCTGGATTCTCTCAATCAGTTCCTGGACCTTCCTGAGCTGAGGGGCCCAGAACTGGACACAGGACTCAAGCTGTGGCCTCACCAGGGCTGAGCACAGGGGCAGAATCCCTTCCCTGGACCTGCTGGCCACGCTCTTCCTGAGCCAGCCCAGGATGCCATTGGCCTTCTTGGCCACCTGGCCACACTGCTGCCTCCTCTTCAGCTTCCTGGCAATCCCAGCTCCCTTTCTGCCACTCTGTGCCCAGCCTGGAGCTCCCCATGGGGTTGTTGTGTTGAACCTCATCCCGCTGGGATCATTCCAACTCTCCAGTGTGTCCAGCTCCCTCTGCAGAGCCCTCCAGCTGATCCACACCCCCCCCCAGCTCAGTATTGTCTGTGAATTTACTGATAAACAGATTTCCAAGTGGACTCCATCCATCCCAGAGCCAGAAGATGCTCCCTGGGAAGAGCACCTGGCTGTACAACAACCCCCTCCAGTTCTCCACCTCTGTACCTCGGTCATGCAGGGCCAGGAGGACTCGTTCATAGAGGCAGGCTCTGTAGAGGTCCCCAGGGATGGGTTTTCCTGCCCAACAATCCAGCTCCAGCTTTTCTGGGTCGGGAGCATGGGGATCAGGCTCAGCCAGGATGTAGCGGTACCCGTCCTTGTTGAAGGGATGTTCCAGAGGGTAACCATGGGGGGGTAAACGTTGAGCTGAGAACAGGGGGTCACTGAGAGACAAAAAAACCACACAGGTTGACATCTCCAGAGGGTGACAGTTCACTCACAAGCAACCCAGGACAGCCTGGGTGAAGTGTTTGGCTTCCAAACCCTCGGGGTGAAAACGGGCGGCAGCTCTTTGGTCTCAAAGTAATTCCTCTTGAGACTTAAAATATTCTGGAAGGATTCCCCCAAAAGGCAGGGAGAGCCAGGAGGCAGGAATTTAGCCTTCCACTGGTGTCCCACACTTGGCTATGGATGCTGAACACCTCTTACCTCCTGGTTTTCTTGGCTGTTCCCGTGGTGCCCCCATCCTGCTGCTTGCGTTTGGCTCCTCGTCCCTTCCCACTGCCTCCTGCAGCCATTCCCCCTGAACAGAGAGAGGGGCATCAGAGAGAAACCCTGAGCCTGGAAACCCCCCCAGACAGCAAGGGGTAGAAGCAGGCAAACTAAAAAAAAAAAAAAAAAAATCATTTTGTGAGCTCAAAAGAAAATTTTGTGAGTGTTCTTCCACAGCTGCACATCAAACAGAATTCGTCGGAGAGGAGCAGAACTCTCATGGAGCTTGGAGTTAATTTTGTTTTTTTTTCAATGTCTGAGTTTAGGGTGGAAGCTAAGTCAGATTTCTCAGCAAAATGAGCTCAGCTCAAGCTTTCCAGGTGAGAATTAAAACTCTTTTCTGGCACTTAAGGATCTCCAGACAGCAGCACTCAGAAAGTGCTCTCCTGGGCTTTCCGGAGAATCCGTTTCCAAATTTATTTCTGCAAAAAGGAGCAGAAAATTCCACCCAAAGCACCCAGGGACACACTGTGCTCCAGGGAGACTCCCAGACAGAGCAGCACTAAGCACTGAAACTCCCCAACTACAGAACAAAACACACCTAAGCTCTGAGGAGAAATGGGAAGCAGGAGAGGTGTTTCTCTGCAGTACTGCCAAGGGCTGAGCAGAGCCTAATGTTTTCCTCCAAAAATCAAATTACCAGAGGAAAAGCTGGGTGGCAGGTGCCAAACTGGTGGCAGTTTGAAGGCATTCAGTTTGCAGAGGCATCTTTTTTGTCCCACTGTTTCCAAAAGGGTGACTTACCTATTGATACAGAAAACCAGAATTCTTAGGTACTGGAGACAAACACCTTTACAAACATCAGGGTGTTGCCCTGGCAGTGTGGGGGATTCCACCCACTAAACACCATATTCTGCACAAATGTGGTGTCACCCCAGCTGCATTTGTTGGATTTGGTGCAGGGAAATGTTTAGGCACTTTGGTTTGACATAATTTATTTTTTTTTTAAGCCTTAACAGCCCCAAAAATCCTCCCAGCTCAGGGGGGGGGGAGGGGGCTTGGGCCACTTAATTTAGGCATTAAGATTAGAAAACTTTAATCAAGGAATAAATAAAGAATAAAACTTGAAACCAGTCACCTGGGGCAGAATATGGCAATTAGGAGCTTCTAGGTGGTGAAGATTAAAGAGGGAAATTGTTGGTTTGTATTAATTACTGCAATCACACCAGGGCACGTTTTGGGGTTTTAATTGACTCTAGCTTCTAGGATAATTGAGCAAAAAAAGCTTTGCAAATAAACAATACTTAGGGTTTAGAAGCTGAAATGCAAATATTCACCTCCCAAAGAGGCTCCACCTGTAAGAACAGAAGTGGCACCACAGATCTGTCAATCTCCCAGAAATTAAAACACACAAGAAAAACCCCAAAACCCAACAACCAGTGCATGAAATGGAGACCACACAGCCTTACAGACCTTTGCTTTAAATAAAAAGCCCCAAATACTTCCTAAAAAACCAACAGGATAGGTGTTACATAGTGCTAAGAGTAACTCTCAGGAAAACAAGGAATAATTCAGGTTTTTTCCCAGTGCCAGAGTGATGGGGAAGAGGGCATCTGAGTAACCCAGGGAAATAAATCAAATTATTCTGGCAGAAAAGTGAAAGGTTCAGCTCCCTTGCAAGCTGCCTGCCCTTCAGAAGACACCAAGATCCACCAAACTTCACCAAGAAGGTGAATTTTTCTCTCCCACCACACCCCAAGACCTTTTTTGAGGGAAGAACTTGCCATTTAAGCTCCCACTCGTGGACACGGTGTTGTTCTGCTTCTGGTTGTCATAAGCAGGACCAATGTTGGCAAGATCCTGGAAGGGATTTAAACAAAAAAATAAATGATTTAGAGACCTGGGACAACCACCCCACGTGGCTCTGCCCTGGGGGACTCCAACACAACACAGGCACACACTGTGCTGTGGCCATTTCTTGCTGAGCCCTCAACTTTCCTCCATTTCTCACTGCTTACTTGGTCTAAAAGTCCAAATTTGGGGTAATCTTCTTCTGGGTCTTTACTCCCTGGGTCTGGGTGCTCTTTCACCAAGAAAACATCTCTTTCTTTACACTGAAACAGAGGATTTTGTGTTACACAGGGGGGGGACATCACACTAAACTCATTAAAAAGTGTTTAAATCTCAGCATTTACTGAGTGTGACTTCCCAGACTTTTCACCATTTTGCTCCAAGTCTCAGCCAACACCACCAGAGAGGAGCAGAACCCTTTCCATGGATTGAATTCCAAGTGCTCACCATAGTTTTCACAATATTGTTAGGCCAAGTCATCTTCCCAGGCCTCTGGCGTGTGGTCATGCATTCCCAGTATTTATCAATAAATGGGATAATATCCTGGGGGAAAAGAGAAAACTGAGTTTGAAAGAGTGGGTGGGGAATATTTGTCTCAATATTTGTCTCAATATTTGTTCCAACTTAGAATCATAGAATCCTAGAATGGGCTGGGTTGGAAGGGAGCTCAGAGCTCATCAAGTCCAACCCTTGATCCACTCCTGCTGCAGTTCCCAGCCCATGGCACTCAGTGCCACATCCAGGCTCTTTGGAAAGATCTCCAGACACGGAGAATCCACTCCTTCCCTGGGCAGCCCATTCCAATGCCTGATCACCCTCTCCAGAAAGAAATTCTTTCTCATCTCCAACCTAAACCTCCCCTGGCACAACTTGAGACCCTGCCCTCTTGTCTTGCTGAGAGTTGCCTGGGAAAAGAGCCCAACCCCCCCCTGGCTCCAACCTCCTTTCAGGGAGTTGTAGAGAGTGATGAGGTCTCCCCTGAGCCTCCTCTTCTCCAGCCTCAACACCCAAAGCTCCCTCAGCCTTTCTTCATAGGATACGTGCTTAAGTCCCTTCACCAGCCCAGTTGCCTCCTTTGGACCTGCTCCAGCACCTCAATCTCCTTCCTGAGCTGAGGGGCCCAGAACTGGACACAGGACTCAAGCTGTGGCCTCACCAGGGCTGAGCACAGGGGCAGAATCCCTTCTCTGAACCTGCTGGCCACACTGTTCCTGATCCAGGCCAGGATGCCATTGGCCTTCTTGGCCACCTGGGCACACTGCTGGCTCATGTTCAGCTTCCTGTCAACCCAAACTCCCAGGTCACTCTCTGTCTGGCTGCTCTCAAGTCGCTCCCTCACTGAAATCATTCCCAAAGGAATTCCCCTCCTCTCCCTTGATGGTTTTCCCAACATTCCTACCTTATCTTTGGAGAACATGGTTTTTGGGTGCTCATCTTGTGTCCTTGACTGCCAGGTTAAGTTGGCCAAAGCACTAAGGCACATTTCCTTGAGATCTTCCAAAAAAAAAAAAAAACCCCACACCAGAGCTGGAATTACACTTCCTGGGGAAGCAGGAAGCCAACCCCACAACCCCCCCACTATAAAACAGCAGAGGCAAAAAACAAAAAACCCCTCAAAAATCCTCTCCATCCCAACAGCTCTTCCCACACACCTCAGGAAGCTTGGGAGCAAAGCATTTGGAGCAGCCAAATTGGTTGCTAATTTGGAGGTTTCTGCAAAGTTGGAGCTGACTTGAGAGAAAGCAAAGGCTTGAGGGTTCTCTTGAAGGAAAAAAAAAAACATCTTAAATAAGGTGTTTGCTTACTTACTTGCTTGTTTTTCTTAAAAAATAGGTGTTCCCACTGTGGTGGCAAACATTGCAGTGGAAGCTGTAGTTGGTCATGAAGGGCAGGCATGACCTGGAAGAGAACAAGCTCTGCTGTAATCCTCTCTTTAATTCAAAAATAATAATTAAAAAAAAAAATAACAAGCATAGCTGTATTCCTCTCACAACCTCCCTTGAATCCTTCCTCCCAAACTCCCTGCCCAGCTCCAGGCAGGGTTTACCTACGTGGTGTCAATGCCAAAGGTGTCAGCTGTGAACCACTTGGTGCAGATCCCACACTGCAGCTCAATCTCTCCCAGTTGCCTCCCATTTTCCTCATCCACGGAACCTCCCTGGGCATCCAGGACCTCTGAGCTGTCCCCAGCAGCTTCCTACCAGCAAAGGGAAGCAGGAAAATGGGGAAAAGAGAGGCAGAGAGGGGGAAAAAGGTTTGGAACTTGGCCAGGTTGGGGGATTTAAGGGATTTGGGGGTTTGCTCCCCTTTTCATTGGCTGGGGTTGGAAGGGAGCTCAGAGCTCATCAAGTCCAACCCTTGATCCACTCCTGCTGCAGTTCCCAGCCCATGGCACTCAGTGCCACATCCAGGCTCTTTGGAAAGATCTCCAGACACGGAGAATCCACTCCTTCCCTGGGCAGCCCATTCCAATGCCTGATCACCCTCTCCAGAAAGAAATTCTTTCTCATCTCCAACCTAAACCTCCCCTGGCACAACTTGAGACCCTGCCCTCTTGTCTTGCTGAAGAGTTGCCTGGGAAAAGAGCCCAACCCCCCCCTGGCTCCAACCTCCTTTCAGGGAGTTGCAGAGAGTGATGAGGTCTCCCCTGAGCCTCCTCTTCTCCAGCCTCAACACCCCCAGCTCCCTCAGCCCTTCCTCACAGCAATTCTGCTGGATCCCTTCACAGCCTCCTTGCTCTTCTCTGCACCTGCTCCAGCACCTCAAGCTCCTTCCTGAACTTCTGAGGGGCCCAGAACTGGACACAGGACTCAAGCTGTGGCCTCCCCAGAGCTGAGCACAGGGGCAGAATCCCTTCCCTGGACCTGCTGGCCACGCTCTTCCTGAGCCAGCCCAGGATGCCCTTGGCCTTCTTGGCCACCTGGGCACACTGCTGCCTCCTCTTCAGCTTCCTGGCAATCCCAGCTCCCTTTCTGCCACTCTGTGCCCAGCCTGGAGCTCCCCATGGGGTTGTTGTGGCCAAAGTGCAGGACCCGGCACTTGGAATGTTGAACCTCATCCCCTTGGGCTCATCCCAACTCTCCAGTCTGTCCAGGTCCCTCTGCAGAGCCCTCCTGCCTTCCAGCTGATCCACACTCCCCCCCAGCTTCATACACTGGGGGAGCTGGGATGAAGGTGAAGATCCAGGGAATTTTGGGTTTGTCAGTAACAACCTTCCCACCTTCCAGGTTTTCATTTCCCCCCCCTGATTTTAGCAGTTTTGGGGAATCTGAGGATGGATCTGAGCTCAGGCATTCCCTGTTTGTCACCCAGGAATGTTTTCCTGGATGAAACAACAGAATTCCAGCCCTGCCCATCCCACCCCACACCTTCCCATCTCCCCTGTTCCCTTCTGCACAGAAAAAATAAAATAAAATCAGCACCAAATGCTCTGGAAACCCCCCCAGACCCCCCCCAGCCACCTACCAGGGGATCCTTCCCGTTGGAGGACTCTGTGTCCAGAGCTGTGGTGACATCAGCCAGGGCAGGGTCCCCTCTGGGAAAGAGAGAGCAGATCCTGGAGGGACCCAAGCTCAGCCCTGCCAGAGCAGCCTGGGGGGCACTGGGAAGGACTGGGAGAGATTGGGAAGGAATAGGAGAGCATAGGGATAGACTGGGAGTGGTCTGGGAGCACCTGGGGATGGACTGGGAGAGACTGGGAAGGACTGGGCGAGATGGGGATGGACAAGGAGAGCATGGGGGTGAACTGGGAGAACCTGGGGGTGAACTGGGAGAGACTGAGAAGGACTGGGAGAGACTGGGAAGAACTGGGAGAGCATATGGAGGTGGACTGGGTGAGATTGAGAAGGACTAGGCGAGCCTGGGGATGGACTGGGGGAAATTGGGAAGCACTGGGAGAGCCTGGGGGTGAACTGGGAGAGCCTGGGAAGGAATAGGAGAGCCTGGGGATGGAATTGGAAGAGATTGGGATGGATTGGGACAGATTGGGATGGACTGGGAGAGCACGGGGTGGAACTGGGAAAGATTGGGGAATGAACTGGGAGAGACTGGGGTGAACTGAGAGAGACTGGGAAGGACTGGGTGAGCATAGGGGAGAAGTGGAGAGCATGGGGGAAAACTGGGAGAGACTGGGGGTGAACTGGGAGAGGACCTGGGAACTACTGGAGAGCAATGGGGGAGAACTGGGAGAGCATGGGGGTGAACTGGGAGAGCATGGGGGTGAACTGGGAGAGCATGGGGGAGAACTGGGAGAGCATGGGGGAGAACTGGGAGAGCATGGGGGAGAACTGGGAGAGACTGGGGGAGAACTGGGAGAGACTGGGGTGAAACAGAGACAGACTGGGAAGGACTGGGAGGGCAGGGGAAGAACTGGGAGAGCATAGGGGGTAAGTGGGAGAGCATAGGGGTGAACTGGGAGAGACTGGGAAGGACTGGAGAGCATATGGAGGTGGATTGAGTGAGATTGGGAAGGACTGGGCGAGCCTGGGGATGGACTGGGAGATATTGGGAAGCACTGGGAGAGCATGGGAAGGAACAGGAGAGCATGGGATGGAATGGGAGAGATTGGGGGTGGACTGGGGGAGCCTGGGGATGAACTGGGAGAGCCCAGGAGAGATTAGAGGTGAACTGGAGAGATTAGAGGTGAACTGGAGAGCGCAGGGCCCCCCATACCCTCAGGGTTCCAGGGCTGGGTCCTGAGGGGCGCTGAGGCCCCGGGAGGGGTCAGGGAGTCCCAGAAGGGCGGGAGCAGCGTACCCGGGGTCTCGTGTCCGCAGCGCTGGGTTCGGGCGGTCCGGGCGGTTCGGCGGGGGAGGTTCGGGAGCGGTCTCGGGCGGTTCGGGGGAGCAAGGGAAGCTCCGATGGAGCCCGCGGTCGCCGCCATCTTGGGAGCGCAGGGAACCCGGCCGTGCGCGCGCCGGTGACGTCAAAGCCCCGCCCTCCCCGCGATGGTCCCGCCCCCTCCTCCTGTGGCTCCGCCCCCGATGGTTCAGGGCTCCGCGGCGCCCTCTGCGGCACCGGGGGGAACTAACACCGGGAGAGAGCACTGAGCGGCGGTGATGTCATCTGCCCTGTCGTGACGTCATCTGCCCTGTCATAACATCACCGGACCTATCGTGACAATACTTGCCCAGTCATGATGTCACCTGCCCTGTTGTGATGTCATCTTCCCGACCTTGATACCATTTGCCCAGTCATGATGTCACCTGCCTTGTTGTGATATCACCTGCCCTGTCATGACATCAACTGCCCTGTCATAACATCACCGGACCTGTCGTGACAATTCCTGGCCGGTCATGATGTCACCTGCCCTGCTGTGATGTCATCTGCCCTGTCATGATGTCACCTTCCCTGTTGGCGATGTCATCTTCCCGGGTCTTGATACCATTTGCCCCAGTCATGATGTCACTGGCCCAGCCGTGATGTCACCTGCCCTGCCGTGATGTCATCTGCATGGCCATGATGTCACCTGCCTGTCTGTGATGTCACATGCACGGCCATGATGTCACCTGCCTGTCTGTGATGTCACCTTCCCTGTTGTGATATCACCTGCCATGTTGTGACATCACCTGCTCTGCTGTGATGTCATTTGCCTGGCCTTGATGTCACTTAGCCCAGCTATGATGTCACTTGCCCAGCTGTGATGTCACCTGCCCTGCCTGCTGTCACCTGCCCTGTCGTGACATCACTCAGCCAAAACCCCGGAGCTCAGTGAAGGTCTGGCTGGCTTGGTGTCCCACACGTGTCCCCCCACCCCACCCTGAGGCAGGTCCCACCCCCCCGGAACCCCTCCCATGTGGCCTTTCTGGAGGACGCTGTCCCCCACGCTGGGGGTCCCGCGTAAGATTTCACACGTTTCCCCCCACGCCTCTCGCTGGGAGGGCTGTGGAAGGGGGGGGACCCCCCTGCTCGTCTCCTCACACCCCCGGGGGGGCTGGGGACAGCTGTCACACGCAGCCATGTGTCCCCAGGGCCACCCTGGATGGCTCTGCAGAGTTAAAGGCTCCCGGGGGAAGGGTCGTCCCTGCCCTCGGTCCTGCTCTGGCGACAGGAGAAGGGGACACCAAGGATGGGGGGGGGGTGGCTTGGGGACAATGTCCACCCCTTCCCCAGGTCTGGTTCCTTCTTTAAGGAGCAGGACAGGATTGCTGCGAGGGGTGCTGAGCTCCCAGGGGTCCCGGTTGCTGGGGACAGCGGTGTCCCCGCAGGGCCAGGGGTGGCTGTCCCCCTGCCCTGGCATCGCAGGAGAGCCGGGGGAGAGGGGGGAGGATGAGCTCGGGAGGGGATGGATGGAGATAGGGATGGGGAGGAGGAGAGAGGGATGGAGGGATGAGGATGGGGACAGAGGGAAAAAAGGGGGGAGATGGGATGGGATGGCAGAGGGGTGAAGGGGAGGGGGGATGGAGATAGGGATGGGGAGGAGGAGAGAGGGAGGGAGGGATGGAGCCGGGGATGGAGGGATGGGGAGAAGAGGGGAGGGGGCTTTGCCGGGGCCTCCCGGGGCGGCGCTCGGGGCCGCGGTACAAATAGTGCTGCTGCGGGCTGCCCCTCCAGCCATGCGGACCCCGCTGCCCTCCGCACCCGCGCTGCTGCTCAGCGCCCTCGTGCTGCTCCGCGTCACCGCACCCACCCGCGCACCCACCGGGACACCCCACGGGGCACCCACCGGGACACCCCCAGGGACACCGACCCTCGCCGCCCTCCCGCGCTGTCCCCCGCTGATGCTGCAGCTGCTCCGCGCCCCCCCGGCCCCGCTCCGCGCCCCCGCAGCCGCTGCCCTCAGCCTTTCCCCGCACGGTGAGTGGAGCTCCGAGGGTCCCCGTCCCGAGACAGACACTGCCCCCGACCATCCCTGTTCCCGAGCATCCCTGCTCCCGAGCATTCCTATTCTCGAGCATCCCTTCTCCCGGGCATCCCTGCCGGCGGGACCGGGGACCGAGTCCCCCTGTCCTGGGACCCGCGCTGTCCCCGGGACTGGCGCTGTCCCCGGCCATCCCTTTCCTGAGCCCGGCACTCTCCCGGGACTGTCCACATCCCGGAGCATCCCTGCCCTGGGTCCCACCCTGTCCCTATGCACTCTGTTCCGGTGCTCTCGCTGGCTCCGGGGTCGGTCCCAGCTGCTTTCCCCTGACTTCGATCCCCCGCTGCAGGCAGGGACTGTCCCCTCCCTGCAAAGCCACCGGACCCTTCACCGTTCCCTTTGGTTTTCAGGCTCGCAGCAGAACGGTTCCCGCTGGGCTCTCTCCTTCGACATGTCCTCGCTTTCCAGCAGCCAGGAGGTGAACCTGGCCCAGCTCCGTGTCCACCTGCCCGGCATTCCCCCCCAGATTTCCCTGGATATCTACCACAGCCGGAGGTGGAGGTGCCGGGGAGGTGGGACCTGCGCCCACCAGCTCTTCCTGGGCACGGTGACGGGTGCCCCCTCTCCCACCCAAACCTCCTGGAAGGTGTTTGAGGTCACTAACCTCCTCCGGTCCTGGCTTCACCAAACGGTGTCCCCCGAGCGTCCCAAGGGAAGGGGGAGGTGGGAGGCGAGTGGCTCGGCCACCCCGGCCACCATCACCACTCACTCGCCCACCTCCAGCAACGGGGAGCCAGCCCTGCCCCGGGACGTGAGAGACAGAGTCCTGCTGCTCGTTTTTTCCAAGGATAAGTCTCCAGGAGAACACAGCCTCATCAGGACAGCCGAGAGCTCCAAACACGTCGTGCGTGACAGCGGTTCCCAGGGCGTGGGATCCCGGCGGCACCGCAGGAACAGGATGGAGAAGGCAAGGATGAAAGTCAGCGAGCTTGGAGCCGCTGTCCCGGGAGAAGAGAGCAAATCCCTGTGCCGGAGGGTGGACATGCTGGTGGATTTTGAGCAGACGGGTTGGGGCAGCTGGATCGTCTACCCCAAAAAATACAACGCGTACCGGTGCGAAGGGAAGTGCCCGTCGCCCGTGGATGAGACCTTCAAGCCCACCAACCACGCTTACATCCAGGTAAGAGGGGGGAGGGGGGTTGCTGCTGCCTCCCCCAGACCCCCAGAGCCCCCCCGGCATCCCCCCAGGTGATGCTTTGCCCTTCTCCTCTCTCCCTGCAGAGTTTGTTGCAGCTCTACAAACCCAACCAGGTGCCGTGTCCCTCCTGCTCCCCGGTCAGGATGAGTCCCCTCTCCATGCTCTACTACGAGAAAGGGGAGATCGTCGTCCGGCACCACGAGGACATGGTCATCGAGGAATGTGGCTGCAACTGAGGACAGCTCGTCCCCTGCTGGGAAAGGGGACAATCTCGGGATGCCAAGTGTCCCCCAGGACTGGCCACCCAACTCGCCACCAGCCGGGGCACGCCTGAGCTCTCCCCTGCTTGCCCCGGGGTTTGGTGAAGCTCTGGATGTGCCAGAGAGGGGGCACGGTGTGTGTGTGTCCCCACCGTGGGTGGCAGGAGCCATCAGACACCTCCTTGTGTCACCTCCACCTGCGCCGGTGGCAGCAGCGCAGGGGTGGGCGCCTGGTGACAACGTTTGGCTGGTGGGCGGTGTGTGCCAGGTGGCCACATGGTGCTGACGGTGGCCACGGGCTGTCAGTCGGACACCTCAGCAATCAGGCCGAGCATCTGCCCCGCCAGGATGTCAGATTTTTACTGTATTTCTATGAAAACTCCACCGAAATGACAACGAAGGGGTAGCCCAGAACCCACAGCCCCGGGTGGCAGCACCGGGGGGGGGGCAGCAGCAGGCAGGGAGGGGTCCACCTCAGACAGCTCCAGGATGGCCCTGGGGGGACAGTCCCCACGAGGGACCACAGAGAAATGTCACAACAGACCCTGGGGCTCCTGCATCCCTCTCCAAAGCATCACCAGGAGCCGGTTCGGTCCCAGTGGGTCTGAGCTTCTCCCCTCCCCCCCCCTTCCCTCCTGCCATCCCTAAACCTTTGGCTCACGTTCTGCTTTTCTCCGTGACACCTTGGCTGTCCTCAGAGCTTTTCCACCACTCGCTGGACGGAGTGGAGAGGTCGTTGTTCTATATAATTCATCAATAAATTATATATTATAAAAGTGCCTGGTAGATCCTGCTGGTTCCCACAGCCCGGGGGGATTCCACTCCCTTTCCCCTCCCATCTGCTGCACCCAGGGGCTCTCCCTGCCTCTGCAAAAGCACCTGCAACCTCCGAAGAGGGGATTTTCTACCTTTATTTACCCCCTGGAGGGTAGGTGGAAGGGCCATGAGCCCTGATGGGGCTGCACCAGCTGGTGCTGGCACCTCTTCTTTGGGTCACACCCCCACGGGGTGATGGGGACAGTGCCCGGGGTCTCCACTTCCAGCCCGGGGCAGGGGACACATCCCGGGGCAGTGAGGGAGGGTCAGACCCAGGTCTGGCCGAGTTCACCCCATTGCAAGCCCAGCCGAGGGTCTGGGGTCCCCCAGGGTCCCAGAAGCCGTGGGTGGGGACTTGGCACAAGGTGGGGACCCGGCACAGGGTGGGGACCCCCAGCTGTCCCCCGGTTCCAGGCATCAGGGGAGAGGAACGGGACCGCGGCCACCCCCATCCCAGCTTTTCTGGGACCACCAGCTCCGATCCACATCCCAGCCCGGGTTGATTACTCCCAATCCACATCCCAGCCGGCGGATAAACAAAGGGCGTCTGGTTCCCCCCTGCGCAGCCCCTCCCCTGGCCCGCTCACATCTTTTCCAGCGGTTCACACCGGGACCAGCCCGTCATTAGAGGGTCATTTGCAGGAGCTGTCAGGACCGGGCCGGGCCAGCTTTGGCAGGAGGCAGCCGGGCACAGAAACCTGGAGATCTGATGAGAGGGATGAAATAAAATGACATTTTTCTAATTTTTCTTTTTCTTGCCTCTCCCTCCGCCAAGTCTTGCTGCTCCTTCCTTGGCACAGCAGCAACGAGGGTGACAGCCAGGAAGTTTCGATCCCCCAAAGCCACCAGGTCCTGGATCTCCTCAGGACCCCCCCCCTGGACCTCTCCAGACCCCCCCTTTGCATCCCCCCCCCGTCCATCAGCTCTCTGGCAGCTGTATCTCTGCGATCTCTCCATCCAGCCTGGCTGAAATCCAGCAGCGGGTTCAAAAGTTGCTCTTGGGAAGAGCCGGGTGAAAAAATAAAGGCTGGAGATTCCAAAGGCATCAGGAAAACATCAAAGCCTGGACGGTGACAATAAAGAGTCAGGGCCGGGCTCGGGCAAGGTGTCTGGGGTTGTGCAAGGATGGAGAACTTCATCCCATTCCTGCCTCAATCCACATCGGCTGCAGAACACATCTATGACCCAGACACGCAGGGCAATAAACCAGGGACACCCCCCCATCACCAGGACCCCTCGGCACCCCAGGACAGGGACACTTCAGGGGTGCTGTGACAGCAGGAAGGGGACACAGAGGGTTTGGCACACCAGTCCAGCCCCACTCTTGCCTCTCAGGAGCCTGGCCCAGGGGCAGAAGGGATTTGGGGTTTTTTTGCTCCGGTTTCTTAGAGATGAAGTCCCAACCTAAAGTCCTGGGACACCTCACTGTCCCCCCAAAAGGGGTTGGGGGGGGTCCCTGCTTTAAAAGGTTTTAGCAGCCGTGCGTGTTGGGGTGGGAAGGATGGAGCCTTCCCTGAGCAGGGAAGGTTTTCTGGCACCCAGGGGGTGTTTTATAGGAGTTTTGGGGTTTTTTTAAGAGCGTGGGGCAGGCTAGGATGACGATGAGGAGCTATGCCCCTTGCCTGCCCCCGACCCCAAGGGGTCCGATCCTCCCAGCCCCCAAAACCCAGCGAGAGGAGGGGGTAGTGACAGTCACCAGCGCAGCCACCAACCTGCTTGTGTCCAGAGCAGGGGCAGGGAGGGACCATTGGGCACCTTTCGGCTCCCGGGATATAGAAATGGGAATAAAGAGCCCGAAATGTTGATTAAAGGAGGAATGGCACAAACGTGGGGCAGCACCAGCAGCAGGGTCAGGTCGGGTCGGGTTTGGTGTCCCCCGGGGACACGAAGCAGGAGGAAAAGGGGCAGGGACAAAAAATGCAATGAGCAAAAGCAACACTTGTCCCTCAGACCTCCCCGGAGCATCCCAGCTGTGGGAACCCCCCCCCATTACCCGCCTCCCCACCTCCAGGCAGCTCCCGGCAGCTCTGAGGCCAAGGGGGAGGCGAGGAACAAATCCTGCTGGGCAGGGATCTGCTGGGAGAAAAGCTTGGGCAAGCCCGGAGGATGCGGGATTTGGACCCAAAACTGGGGTGCAAGGTGGGAGGTGGATGGGAAGGAGCGAGCAGGGGATGCTGAGACCGCTCCAGGGTGCAGGAATCCCGGGAAAAAGCTTGGGATAAATTGGAGCAGATGCACAGAAGTGTCACCTCGCCTGTCCATGGCCTTGGGGCCCCATATCGGGAATCCTGAGCCTCCTGGCCACCCCTCTGCCACCTGGCTGGGTGCTTCACAGGGTGCTCTCCCTCCCTCCCTCATTCCCTCGGGATTATCGGCTCGGGATCGCTGTGGAAGGCACCTGGAGCTTTGATGCTCCCCTCCCAAATCTGCATAAGCACAGAGATCCCCATGCAAAGCTGTGACGGACAAAATACTTCACACCTAAACACTTGGGACCTTCTAAGCAGGGAGGGTGGGAGGGAAGGGGAATTTGAAAAGCAGGGCTTGGAAAAGCTGACACTCCCAAAGGACCAGGTGGTTGATTTGTACCGACAGAAAACTCCCCCCCTTCTCCTCCTCTCAGCACCACGAGGGTCCTGTGGGTCAGAAACTGACTGAAAAAAGAATGGAAAGGAAAGAGAAGAAGAGAGGAGAAGAGAAGAGAAGAGAGGAGAAGAGAAGAGAAGAGAAGAGAAGAGAAGAGAAGAGAAGAGAAGAGAAGAGAGA